>NW_006400201.1:809940-812336 GCF_000299155.1 Elephantulus edwardii | reverse complement strand
TATCACAGATTGTTGATAGATCTTCCACCAATCTTGTCCCCACATTCCTCCTGATAGAGCCTAGCCTCCCAGATAATCTGTTCTCCATACAGGTTGAAAAGGTATGGAGACAGGACACATCCCTGGCGCATGCCCTTGCCAATTTTGAATCATGCAGTGTTTCCTTGCTCTGTTCTGATGACTGCCTTTGTTCCAAATATAGGTTTATCATTAGTACGATCAAGAATTCTGATATTCCCATTCTTCTCAGAGTCAATCACAGTTTGTTATGATCCACACAGTCAAATGCCTTTGCATAGTCAATGAAACACAGATATACATTCCCCTGGTACTCCCTGCTTTAAGCCAAGATCCATCTAACATCAGCAACAATATCCCTAGTACCACAACCCCTTCTAAACCCAGCCTGGACTTCTGGCAGTTCTCTGCTGATGTTCCAGTTGTTTTTGGATAATCTTCAGTAGCATCTTGCTTGCATGTGAAATTAATGAGATTGTTCTATAGTTTGCACACTTTGTTGGCTCACATTTCTGGGTAGTATAGGATTGTTATAGTCATTTTTGTGAGAAAATAATCAAACTGGCTTCTATAGTGGTTATAACATTTTACAGTCCCATCAGATGTGTATGAGAATTTCAGTCTCTTCACATCCTTGTCAACATTTATTATTTGCTGCCCTGTTAAACTTACTTTTGCTGCTAGGATGAGATGGTATTTCACTGGTTTGCATTTGCATTTCTTCTATTGCTCGTGATTTTGGGCATGTTCACATGTATTGTTGATCACCAAAATTCCTCCTGGGAAGCCTTTTCATGTCTTTTGCCATTTTTATAATTGTCTTATCAGTTTTTCCATGGTAGAAACAATGTATTACTCTGTACATTTTAGTTAGGAGCCCCTTGTTTGAAATGTCTTTGCCAAACATTTTCCCAGAATAATTTTTTTTAATTCACACAGATATTTCATTTTTAGAAGGTCTCATTCTTTGATTATTGTCCACTTGTGCATTTTGGCTATTGTGCAATATTTTTTATAAACACACTTTATAAAAAAGGTGTGCGTGCACACACACATTCACACACATACTAATGCAAGTTTCCAATACTGAAATAACGTATCTTTTTATTCTTCAACTTCTTGTTGTGGTTGTTACTGTTGTGTGCTATCAAGTCATAATAAAATTACAATTGACCTTCCATGAGGTTTTCAGAATAGTAAATCACACAGCAGGATCTTGTTTGCACTTCCTCCACAAAGAAATTGGTAGATTTAAACAGCAATTGACTAAAACTCATAGAAACCCTATGAACAATGGATCTGGACGACCTTACTCTAGCTTCACATTTTCTGTCATGCCCAAGAACACTGTGGTAATCATCTCATCAATCAATCAATGTCCTTGATAGTCCTCCTCCACCTTTGTCAGAGTGATGTTTCTTTCCAAGGATTAGATCATACTGAGAATACAAACACAGTAAGTTAGAATTTTAACGATCCTTGCCTTTAAAAATCACTCTGATTACACTTTCCTAAACATTGATTTGTTAGTTTTTTTGGCAGTCCAGGAGATACTCAATTCTCTTTGCCACCCATCACAATTCAAAGAAATAAATTCTTATTTGGTCTCTTTTTTTAAAAAAAATTCATTATACAACCTTCAGATGCATTGGAAGCAATTGAAAAGGCTATGGCTTATATTAGATGCCCTTTAGCCTTTAAGGTCACATCCTTGAGCTTCATAAACATATTTTAAAAAATGGTCTACACTGAAGCATTTGACCAAGAACCAATAGTGCTGATGGGAAAAGGTCAAGATGTACTGAAGACATTGGCATAAAATAAGGACCTAGGAATATGTAATGGATTACCATCTGAATTGTTTCAGGAATAAATTACATTTTGGATGTTCTCACCAGTGTTAGACAATAGATGTAGAAGGAAGCTATCTGGCTAACTAATTGGAAGAGATAAATATCTTTTCCTTCAAAAGAAGCAGATGCAATGTAGGAAAGGCTGAGTTTGACATCTTTTTGCTTAATAAAGGGGAACTATCTCCATCAAGAATATTCACACCAGCAAACAGATGCTATGTCAGACAAATCGTTCCCCCATGCTTTTGCACCTATTTCAATCAATAATTTGGTACTATATTTATTGTTAACTCACAGACATTATTTACAATTGTGGTACTAAGAATGGTGTAGGGAAATAGATTAGGGAATGGAGGAAGCAAAGGATCTTAGAATGTAAGTGCAGATTTAGTCCAACAGTCCATGGCCAGCTTAACAGGAAAACAGAATTTCTTAATTAGTAAAAGTCCTGGTTTCAGTTCAGTAAAACAAATTCAAAAAGTCTCTCATTTCCTCAATCATCCAGTAAGATTTACCTCATTGTTG
>NW_006400201.1:778808-793296 GCF_000299155.1 Elephantulus edwardii | reverse complement strand
TACGAGTCGCAAACGACTCGATGGCACATAACAACAACAACAACAACAACAACAATTGTTCTTTATTGATTATGCAAAAGCATTTGACTATTATCAAATTACGGCTAAAATTGAAAAGAAAGAGAATCCCAGATCACTTAATTATGCTCACAGAAATCTGTATCTAGACCAAAAAGCAGTTGTTCAAACAGAATGAGGGAACGCTACATAGTTAAAGTCAGAAAAAGTGTGCATCAGGTTTGTATCCTTTTCATATCTATTTGATCTGTATCTTGAACACATAATTAGAGAAGCAGGACTAAATGAATAAAAATGTGACATCAGGATTGAAAGTAGGCTCGTTAATAGGCGGCATTATGCAGAGATGGCACAACCTTGCTTGAAGAAAAATATTATACTTGCCTTTGAATTGCAGTCTTGAATAAAAGTACTGAATATTCCATGTGCTTCAAAAACAACCAACCACTTTATCTTGGAGGAAATGCAACTAAGGTGCTCATTAGAGGCAAAGATGGTGAAACTTCATCTCACGTGTTTCTGGCAGGTTGTGAGGTGTTCTTGGACAAAGACATCATGCTGGGAAAGGTGGAGGGTCAGTGAAAGATGAGGGGCCTTGGGTAGATGGATTGAAATATTGGCTCTAATAAGGGGCTTGAGCATACCAGTAGCCATGAGGATGAGGCAGGGTAGGACAAAATTCAAATTTGTTGTTCATAAGATTACTATGGATTGTAGTTGACTCAATGCACCTAACAATGACAATCGGTTAATATTCTGGATAAAATCTGAAAAGAAAAAAGAGAAGCTAAAAAAATTACTATCTGTATTTCTATCTGGAGAAATAACGTTGTTAAGTGTAATTGAGTAATGTCTGGCACATAGCTAATCCTCCAGCAGATTGTCAGAAGCATTAAATTGCATGGAAAAAGATAGCTCATATTTTTCTCATGGAGCAGTTAGTGGATTAGAACCTCTATGTTTGGCCTGACTGTGCAGCTTCTTACCACTAGATGAAATTCTACCCACATCTACTCTAACAACTATAATTCTGACTGTGAAAATCCTTTGTAAGATACAAAGAAAACACATCTTCCGTATTTTAATGTGGCACTTGAGTTCTGGAACTATTCACAAAACAATTGGCAATAGATGTCATGGTGCATGATTTGTTTCAAATTTAAATTTAATACACACACGTCCATGTAGTTTATGAGGAGCTTGTAAGGCCGAGTTTCTATCAAAGTAACTGGTAACTCAAAGACTGTGTGTTTCTGTTACTTCAAATTCACTGAAGAAAGATAGGTCATCTTAGTACAATTTATAGCCTCAAAAACCCACTAGAGGATCCCTGAGTCAGAACAAATCCCTATGTGTTGGAACAGACTCTACAGTAGTGAATGGGTCAATTATGATCTTTTGATAACTATCTATCTATCTATCTATCTATCTATCTATCTATCTACCTACCTACCTACATGTCTATCATCAATTCTGGTGGCCTAGGGATAAGAAGTTGAGCTCCCAACCCAAAGCATGCGGTTCAATTCAACCAGCTACTCCTCAGGATGAAAATGAACAATCTCTTCTTGTGCAATTTACTGAAAACATATCTATGTCTGTTGTTTGTGTCTTCAAGTCAATGTTCAACAGTGATCTCATGTGACAGAAAAGAAGTACCTACAGAGATCTCTGAACTTTCATCCTTGGGGGGGGGCATATCAGATCAATATGTCCTTTACTTGAGAAACTACTTTACTACGTAAATTCTAGTCCTTTCGGTTAAGCAACTGATTCCTTAATTATTGCACCAGCAAAATTCTTTTCTAAATGTATAAGTACTAAACTTTCTAAAATTTCTCTCTGTCTTCTTAATAACTTTTCCTCATTATTGATCCAAAAGTGTTGGATTGACACACGTGTGTATGTGAGGATGTTCATACCAAAAGATTGATAGATGGATAAACAAATTAAAACTCATTGCCATTCTGTCTCTGTCAGAATTACCCTCTATCAGGTTTCCAAGAATGTAAATCGTAAATGTTGGAGGCTGCCCCTTTCTACCTCTCTCCAATCCAGTGCTTTGCAACCATCAGAGACAAGCAGCCTTTGGATTAATTGTAGAAATATCTGCATCACCAGAGATTTCAAATATATAGATTGAAGAGTGGATATTCTTGTCTTATCTAGAAACAAAATCAGTACTAGTATGCTTTTGGAAATTTAGATTACTCCAAACTATAAAAGAGTTTGACTGTACCTGATCGAGGCCATGGTATTTGCAATTACCTGCTGTACATCAGAAAATTGGACAGTGACCACGGATGATAAAAGGAGAATGGATGTCTTTGAGCTGTGGTGCTGGAGAAGAGTACTGAAGTTTCATCTGACACACTGGGGTAATGGGGGTAGGTGTGCCAGAGACTATAAGATTGACACAGGATAGAGCCAGGTTTAGAGTTGTTGTACATAGGGTTGGTATGAGTTCCAGGTGACTCAATGACACATAACAACAACAATAAAGCAGTAGCCAACCAGAATATTGAATTCATTTTTATGTGCAGAAATAAGTCTCAATGGGAGTGTCAGAGACAGTGCAATTGGCACAGGACAGAGCGGAGTTTAGGGCTGTTGTATATAGGGTCGCTATGAGTCGCAGGTGACTCAACGGCACATAACAACAACAACAACAACAATCTTTCAGATTGTTTCCTCTCCACTTATTTCAAGTGATTAAGAACCATGAACAAAATTATTAAGAACAATACAATATTTCAGAATTATTCTCAGGCTATAGAGTCATTCACAACCTCATAGCTTTGTAGGTCAATTGTTTCAAGTTCATCAAATTTACAGAAGTATAGTTTTATTCATATGAGATAAGGTGGTATTCTTCAAAGGCATTAAAAATAAACAAAGAAATTGAAACAAATTAATCCGCTTAAATAGATTCTGACTAGTAGGGATCCCAGTATAAATCTACCCTGCAGGATTTCCAACAACAATATTTTTCTCCAACTTAGCAGATGGTGAGTTCACACTGCCAGTCTTTTGGATAACAGTCAAATAATTTGATCACTATGTCTCTATGATTCTTTTCCAATCTTTCTTTTGCTTTTAATGCCTTTCAGTCAATTTTGACTCAGTACAAACCTATGTAAAACATAACTAAATGCTACCCAATCCCTTGCTTTTATCACAAACCCTGTTGTCTCTGGGCTCATTGTTGCAGCCATTCTGTCAGTTCCTTGAGATCTGCCTCTTTTTTCACTGACTCATTTTCTCTAAGAACTGGTCTCATCTGACAATATGTCTAAGTATGTGAGACAAAGTGTTGCTATCATTTCTTCTGAGAAACATTATGTTTGTACTTCTTCCACTACTGATTTTTTTCTTTCCTTTGAAACACATAATATAGTCAATATTCTTCACCAATGTTAGAATTTACAGGAACAGATTTTTTTTTTGTTTTTTCATTGTCCAACAAGACCATGCATATGAGATCATTGGAAATACCATGTTTTAATAGGGAGCACCTAAGTTGTCAAAAGAAAGTTCTTAATCTTTAGATCTATCAAAGCAGCTGATTTACTTGTTGTAGATGAGCAATTGTTAGTTTATTTCTTTTTAGTATTTTGTCTTTCTGTATTAACATTTTTATCATTCATATGTTGCTGTTGTTGTTGTTATGTGCCATTGAGTTGTTTGTATACATTGTATTTAATGCATGCACAGACCTTCATTTAGATTATATCCCATTCATTTATATTGTGCTAAGTTTCTTTTCTTCCCTTACTATCATCTCACCAACAACTACCTTCTTGAGAGCATGTAAAACAGCTACATTATGCCTTATACCTTAATATCCTCATTTTTTAAATTTATTTTTAAATAAAAATTTTACTTTATACTGGTTTGCTTACAAACTTGATATACATTATTTTTACACAAATTCTTTCCTATTTCTTTCTCCCATACTTCCCTCCACCTATCAAATTGTACTACATTTTGATTAACAGATGGCACAACCTTATTTGCTGAAACTTAAAAAAACCTGAAGTGCTTGCTGCAGAAAGTCAAGAACTGTAGTCTTCAATATGGATTGAAGCTCAACATCAGTAAGACAGAGATTCTCACCACTGGGCCAACTGGCAGCACCATGATAGATGGAGAAGAGATTGAGGTTGTTATAAATTACAGCTTGTTCAGCTCCACAACCAACACTTTTAGTACCAGCAGTCAGGAAATCAAATGACAAATTGCATTGGGAAAAACTACTTTCAGGGACCTCTCCACTGTACTGAAAACCAATGGATCAGTCAGAGATTAAGGTGCACCTAAAACAGTCCATGGTCTTCACAATTACTTGTCAGAGAGCTAGGCAATGACTAAGGATGACAAAATCAGTGCCTGTGAATTGTGGTGCTGGAGAAGAGTCTTGAACATACCATGGACTGCCAAGAAAACAAATAGGTCTGTCTTTGAGAGGATGAAACCAAGTTTCTCCTTGGAGTCTAGGATTTTGAAGTTTATCTCACATATTTGGTCACATGGCCAGGAAAGACCTGTTCTTGTAGAAGAACATCATGCTTGGAAGGGTGGAGGAACAGCACAGGCAAGGAACATCCAGGATGAGATGGACTGATACAGTAACTGGGACAATGGGGCTTCATGTGTCAGAGTTAATGAGACTGGCTCAGGAGAATGAAGGGTTCAGAGCTGTTGTTCATGGGGTCGCTATGGGTTGCAGGTGACTTGATGGCACATAACAACAAAACTGGATTAACTACTGCTCTACCCTACCCCACCCCTGTCCATTCTCACCCCTCTGCTCCTACTCTCCCCCTTTTGGTTCCTCATATGCTATGCGTTCTACAATAATGATTTTAAACAGTATTTATCCTTATCAGACTGACTTAGTGCACTTAGCATAATGCCCTCCAGTCCCTCCCAAGTTAGTTAGTGGTTTGCAAAAAAGCATTGCTCCTGCTTGCTGCAGAGTATTCCATCATGTGAATGTACCATAATTTTTCAATCTATTTGACAGTGGTCGAACATTTTTCCTGTGTCCATGTTCTTGCGATTGTGAATAACACTGTTAATGAATACTGTTAATTAACTGCTAATGGTGTATAAGTTTACTTTTGCTAGACAGTCAATTACTAAGTTGTTCATCCCTATCAAACCTGTTCTCTGAAGAAGCAATCATGTCCTTTGTGCTGAAGGATTCTCTGTTGAAAACTTTGAGCATCTGCATCCATAAACAGTGTCCAGAGTAAACAGCAATCAACTCTTATTCACAGCATGGATTATCATCTCTTCATCTGCCTGGTTTCTACTTAACTAAGTCCCAGCCATTTAGGTTTAAATGGGCATCAGCTGCAAGATCAAGAGTTCACCCGTCTCCCTGTGCTCCAGACCTCTTGGTCTCCTCACTTAGACCTAGCCCCCACAAGAGGCCAAGTTGAGTCAATAGAATAGGGGTCTCATGACTCTTTGCTCCTGAAGCCAACAACCCTTCCTTGTTCATCCACACATCAGTGCATGGTAAGTGGGCAGCACTGAAGGAACATGTCGAAGCTCCGCCTATTTCTCCATCATTATATTCCTTCCACTTCCATGCCTGTGGATCCAGGTGATCAGCATGAGTGTATGTACTCCAACCAAGTCTTGGAGGTGGGATCTGATGGGAACTTCACCCTGCCTCAGAAGCCAGCTTTTTCCAGTTATAAAAACAGTCTCTTCAGTTCCTGTTATTCTTTTTTTTCTCCTTTCCTGTTTGCTTTTTTTCCAAATGCTCATCTCTTCACTCAACATTCCAATGTGGGTCCATAAATCCATTCAAATGCAAATCTCTTCAGATTATTGAAAAAGAATCAGTCTTCTCCCTTGACTATGCTCTACCCTCCATTCCCAGATCCTGCTTTTAAAAAGCTTGTCTCCAGGACAGTTCTTCCCTTTCACTACTTTATATTAAGAATGTGTGAAAGGTAAAATTGCAAGTTTTCGTTGTTATATTTATATTATTAAATGATGATTTATATTTGTTTTCCATCCCCTCTACTTTTAAAAAACAAAATTATTTGCTTATAACCACACTTATAATGTACTTTATCCATGTGCATTGTGCTCCACACAGTCTCTCATGCACACTATACTTCAAAAAATTAACTACTACCAATCCTCATCTTTTATCACGCTGTCCCCCTAAGACCCCGCTCATGCTTCCTTCATTCTGTCTCCCTCTCTAATCTCCACACCAGTGATCATTTCTCCTTCTCACTTTTATGTGCCTTTCTTATTCCCTTTTTTCTTGTTTGTTTTTATGAAATAGTTTACCTTGTATTTCATGAATGGATTACATTCTACATAATTCTGTATCCACACTATGCTTCGTATAGAACCATTCCTATACACTGTATTTTTTACAATCAACTACTATTTATTCATGTGTATATTGTATCATCTCTTCAAATCCCCATTAAATCTCTCCCATTCCTTCAATCTTCTTTCTAAATCTGCCCAATAAACTCTCCTGTCCAAGGGATTTTCATGCTTCTCATTTTTCTTTTCCTTTTGCCCTTTCTTTTTCCCTCTTTTGGGCATTTCTGCATATCTTGTTACTTGTCCTACTAACTTTACATCAACGGTCCTATGCAGTATTTGACCTTATGAGACTGAGGTAGTTCATGCAACTTAATACTTTCTAAACTATCCCATTTTATATAAAATTTTACAAAATTGTGTCTCCTTAATGCTGCATAATATTCCATTGTATAATTACACCACAGTGTCTCAATCCATTCATTTGTTAATGGACATTTGACTTGTTTCCTTTTTTCTTTTTTCTTTTTTTTTTTTAAATTTTGTGAATAAGTAAAATAGGTTCAAAAATAGGTATATATAGCTCTGGTCCTGTGTCAGTTCTTAATTCCTTAGGGTATATAGTGGCATCCGATTCCTAAATAACATGCCTCCAGCAACTCTATGGACTTTGATAAATACCGATGGTTATAGAGGGGCTTCAAGCCTTCATGGGGTATGGGTCATGCTCAATTTGAAGGCAATCAACAAACAACAACAGTAACAACAACATATGCTTAGGAGTGTAATGGCTCATCATATGGGTGTCTATGTTCGGCATTTTTAAGAAATGCTAAACTGCCTTCCAGAAGGGTATTACCATTGTACAATCTTGCCAACAGTGCATGAGAGACTTAATATCTCCACATCCCCTCCAACATTTATCTGTTTTTGTTCTCCACCTCCCCTCCAACATTTGTTTGCTCCTGCTCCTGGAATGAGATAATGTCTCATTCTTGTTTTGATTTCCATCTCTCTGATTAACAGTGATTTTGAGCATTTCTTCATATGTCTGTTAGCCATCTTCAAAGCTTTTTCTGTAAAATGTCTTCATGTCTTTTGCCCATTTTGTTATTGGATCATCAGCCTCTTTCTTGTATAAACCCTGTAGTAATCTGCATACTTTCATTCTAAGGCCCTTGTCTGAACTGTCATTGCCAAATAGTGTTTCTAAGTTTGTGGGTTTTCTTTTCACCTTATAAGAGAGAGTTTCTGATATGCATAGGGATTCAGTTTTTAGAAGGTTCCAATCATTAATTTTGTCCTTTACTGGTCTTCAAATCTGGTAGGTATGACAAGCCTATTTATGCCATAGAGCATCTCTAATTTTGTTCCTATTTTGTCTCTCATGAATCTTATGGTTTGGGGATTTACACCTATGTCTCTCTATTCCATCTTGAGTTGATTTTTGTGTGTGGTGTAAGATTTGGATCCTGTTTCCGTTTTCTGCAAAATGTCCAGTTTTGCCAGCACCGTTTTTTTAAATAGGTTGTAGTTTTCCCACATAATAAGTTTTGATTCTTTGTCAAATATAAACTGGCCATAGAAAGAAGGGTTAATTTCTGGATTCTTGATTCTATTCCATAGGTCTATTTGTCTGTCACTGTACCATGCTATTTTAGTTACCATAGCCATGCCATAGGTTGTTAGTTCAGGGAGTGCTATGCCTCCCACATTAATTTTGTTTTCCAGAAGAACTTTGCTTCTTCTGGATCTCTTTCCTTTCTAAATAAACTTACCAACTGCCTTTTTCTATTTTTTAAATGAATTTTGTATTAATATTTAGTTTGTACTGAACATATAGATGGTTCTTGGTAGGTAAAGATTCACAGTGTTCAATCTTTCTATCCATGAACTGGATTTTTTTTCCATTTAGTTAGGTCCCTTACTGTTTCTTGTAGTGTTTTGCAGTTTTCCTTATACATGTCTTCAGTGTCTTTAGATGGTAGTCTTCAATATAGGTTGAAGCTCAACATCAAGAAGACAAAGATTCTCACTACTGGGCCAATTGGCAGCATCATGATGGAGAAGTGGTAGAAGTTGTGAACAAATTTGACTCCACAATCATTACTCTCAATTTCAGCAGTCAGGAAATTAAAAACAAATTTCATCCAGGAAGTCTGCATGCAGGGACCTTTCTAAAGTGCTAAAGAGAAATTATGCCAGTCTAAAGACTAAGGTGCACCTGACATAAGCCATGGTATTTGCAATTACTTGATATGCATCAGAAAGTTGGACAATGACCAAAGATGACAGAAGATTTGATGCCTTTGAGTTCCTGTGCTGGAGGAGAGTATTGAACATACCATAGACTGCAAGGAGAACAAATATATCTATCTTGTAGAAGGTCAACCTTAGTTTCTCCTTGGAGGCAAAGATTTTGAAGCTCTGCCTCACATACTTTGGGGATGTGGCCAGAAGGGACCAGTATTTAGAGAAGGACATCATGCTTGGAAGTGTGGAGGGACAGAACAGGAGAGAAAGCCCCCAGATGAGATGGATTGATAGGGTAACTGGTGTAATGAGAGTTTGGTGTGTTATCGGCAGTGAGACTGGCTTAGGACAGAGCCGGCTGCAGAGCTGTACATATGGCTGCTATGAGTATACGTGATTTGGCTGCACATGACAACACCACCACATGAAATATCATATCATCTGCAAACAGTGAAAATTTTACCATTTTTTTTGCCAATTTGGATACTTTTTATTTCCTTTTCTAGACTTATTAGCTTAGGAGTAGTGATAATAGACAGCTATGTTTGATTCCCTATAGCAAGGGGAATATCTTTAATCTTTCTACTTTGAGAATTAGGTTTTAAGTGATATTGAGTGATATTTCAAAAACCAGCAAGGTTACCCATGGTGGACATACTACAGCAGAATTTCTAGAGTAAGACAAACTAAGAAGAGAGAAGGTAACCAATTCTAAAATAACAGAACTTAAAAAAAAAGAAGTATGAATAACAAAGGAAGTTATTTCAGTATCAGAAAAAGAGCCCCAATTGGAAGATCACTAAAAATGAAGAAAAACTAGTGAAAATATCCTTTAGTAGTGGAATCATGGAATATGTAAAGTATGGATCTACAATAATCTCAAGTTATAAAACATGAAACTGTATGCAAAAACATCAAAATCCTACATATTGGTGAACTTATATGTACTGCTATTGGCCACTTTGGATCAGACACTCTTATAATTATTGACAGAAAGGCAATTTAAAAAAGATTTTGCATATATATTAGTACAGGATATTTAATGATGCTTCCTGAAATGCAACGCTGTGAGTGATAATATAATATCCGTACACATACAAGGTAGACCTTTTACAGCAACTATTATTAAGCAAATATAAAAACCAAATACTAAAGCAAAAGACAAAGATGAAAAATTGAAGACATCTACCACCTTTAATATTGGTTGAGAAGAATGGGAATTTCTGAGCACTGAACTGTACATGGGAAACCTATATCTATACCAGGAGGCTGTTGTGTGATCAGAGAAAGGAAACTACATGTTTTAAAATTAAGGCAGGAGTGTGTCAGGGCTGTATTCTCTCTCCATTCTTATTTTATTTGTATGCTGGGCAAATTATTCAAGAACTGGATTCTATAAAAAAGAATATGGCATTAAGATAGGAGAAAGACTCATCAACAACTTTTGTTATGCAGATGACACAACCTTGCTTGCTGTGAGGAGAATTTGAAGCACTTGTTGCAGAAGATCAAAGAATATAGCCTTCAATGTGAACTGCATCTCATTGTCAACAAAACAAAAATTATTACCACTGAATTGATAAGCAACATGATGATAGATGGAGAAAAGATCGACATTGTGAACATCTTGAACAATTAACTTCCACCACCCACATCCTTATTAACAACAGTCTGGAAATCAGGAGATGTATTTCACTGGGATAGTCTGCAGTTAGGTAACTGTCCAAGTTACTGAAGGGTAATGATGTCAATGGGCTCTTGTGTGTCAGGAAGTATGAGGCTGGCATAAGATCAAACAGGGTTCAAATATTTTGTTCATAGGGCTGTGGTGAGTTGTACTCAACTTGATAGCACCTAACAACAACAATGACATCAGTTTGATTGGCAGCATTATGATGGATGGTGAAGAGTTTGAGATTGTTCACAGCTTTAGTTTGCTTGGCTCCACAGTCAACACTCTTGGCACCAGCAGCCAGAAAATTAAAAGACCTATTGTGATGGGGAAGTCTGTGGTTACAGACCTCTCTAAAGTACTGAAAAGCAATGTTGTCAATCTAGAGACCAAGGTGCTCCTAATACATGCCATTGATCTTTGCAATCACTTGCTATGTGTCAGAGAGCTGGACAATGACTAAGGATGGAGTTAATGCATTTGAGTTGTGGTGTTGGAGAAGAGTATTGAATATATCATGGACTGCTAAGAAAATGAACAGGTTTTTTTTCCTGGAGAGAGTGAAGCCATGCTGATCCTTAGAGGCAAGGATTCTGAAGTTTCATCTGACATACTTTGGACATGTTGCAAGGAGAGACCAATCCTTGGAGAGGGACATCATGCTTGGGAGGGTGGAGGGACAATACAGGAGAGGAAGACTCTCGATGAGATGGATTGATTCAGTGACTGGGGTAATGGGAATAGGTGTGCCAGAGACAATAAGATTGGCACAGGATAGGGCAGGGATATGGCTGTTGTACATGGGGTCACTATGAGTCTCAGGCAACCCGATGGCACATAACAACAACAGTAACATGAGAAATATTGCTTACAGTCATTAAAAAATGCCTCAAAGAGTCTAGCAACAGGAACTTCCAGTTTCCTTGAGAAAAAAACATTATATTAGGAAATACGGAGAGTGAGAATCAGAAGATCCTCAAGAAGAGGAATTGACAGAGTAACTATAACAATGACCTTGAGACTATCAGAGATCTTGAGAATGGTGCAGGATAAGGAACGTTTAAGATCTGCTGTTATATGATCACAGTGATATGTTGTTGACTTGAAAGCATCTAACAACAATAGCAATATAAGTATGCATACGTGTGTGTGTATGTTGTTGTTAAATGCCGTTGAGCAATAGGTGACTCCTAGTGACCTTATGAAAGAAAGACCTGGACACTTGTATAACTTCCATCTTTTCTCTAGGTTCATAGGGTTTCCAGAGGCAAGTGGTGTCAGAAGTGGGTGCCACTCCTGCTTTCAAGCTTGTTTTAATTGGGGAGCTCCACCAAACACTGTCTCCCATGGATAATCATTCTTGTATTTTGATACATCAGTGTCACAGTGTTCAGCTTCACAGCAATCATGAGTTACCTCTGTTCAGCAAGTGGACAGACCAGGGTTATATGACCTAGAAAAGAAATATCTAAATTCCCATTGGTTGTAGGAATGCATGATCAATTTTTACATAAAATATTGTACTCAGTATAATTGAATCACAAGCAAAACAATGGAAAATAGAAAAACTGCCATTAGTTTTGCTAGCCGCACTTTCAAATTTAAATTAAGATTGCGCTAAGAATGTATTTGCATTCTTCCTTGAAATATCTTACAAATAACCTAATATATTAAAATGAAGTGATATAACATGGCAAGTAGTTATCATAGAAAAAATGAAGTCTGTTTCCAATTAAACATAAGTACCCCCAGAATCCTCTTCAGAGATGCTGTGTTTGTCTTAATGGTGCAATGCAGATGTTACTCTTCTGCAGAAGATGAGATTGAAAATTAAATCACTATTTCTAATGTGTTTTCTCCTCTCCTGATTATGTTTTAAGATCCATTTATCTATACAAACTGGCATAATTCGAATTGCCTTTCCTTTCTTTTATATTCTGCTTTTTGAGTACTTGAGTGAATAATGAGTCATATCCTGGATGCAAAAAGCAGATTATTACCTAAAGAAAATCAAGAATAGTAAGAAAGAAGCACTATTGAGGAAAGCAACTAAAAACAAAGCACATCAATTTTAAAAAATAACTACGTAATGCTAATTTTTGTACATTTCATTCGGCTAAATGAATGCCTTTCCACAAACAGCAAATCACAATAATTGAATAAAAGTAGTTGATATTGCTCATTTTGTATCTTTTGCTTCTTTATTCACACATGAAGATAATTTGTAACTAGTGATTATGTTATTATTGATGTCTGTTATTTACACAGAAACTGCTAGCCCTAAACATGTCTTACTTCACTTTTTTTAATCTTTAACTCCTAGACTTTACCTCTCATTTTATTTATTTATCAAACCTCTCTAAATCAAACAATCTAAGACAACCTTCAGAGTCTGAATAAGGCAAACGGTTTTCTTGAATACTGACTGAAAGTTTAACAGTTCAAATTTTCACTGAATGCTCTCCACTATGCAACCTTAATTCTGGACTCTTGTGATAACCATAATACCCTATCATATATCTCTTTTAAATTATTTTCTTTTACTTTTCAAAGAGAGGAATGAACTGGGATGGGAGGGAGGGCTGGGCAGGGATAAAAGTGCAACAATGAATGGAAATCCAATATCTCTGTAAATGTTCATTAAAATTAATAAAATAAAAAAATTAATATAACAACATTACTTTTTCTTTTGCATATAATAAGAGGCTAGTAGTGTGAGGACAATGACTGATACCACCATCAAAATGTTAGAGAAGAATAAAATTAAGAGAGAACTCTGGAGTTGCACTGTTAATCCAAAAGTAGAGGTGTTTTTCTGGCCATTCAGATCTCTCCAGTAACCCCACAAATATGGACAATTTCCTCATTTGAAACTTATAGCCTCTTGATACTAAACTGGAGAGTCAGATATGAGTCTAGTCCAACTCAACGGCCGTGAGGTTTTATGTGAATCATTCCTCATTGTGTGAAGGCTCCATCCTGCTTTCGACTATGCTCTGAAAACCTGAGGCGATGAAAATGCCACTCTCTTTCTTTCTGCTTTGGATTGTTGACAGCCATGTAGTGATACGGAAAGACAGACAAGAAGAGCAACACACCCACCCAGCATGTTGGCGAAGACGGTGAGCTGTGAAGATTGTGAGAGGCACATCTGTGGTCATCTTCATCATCTGTTCCTTCCTTTAAGCTTCTACACTTGCTATGCATGAGTTCGAGGTAGTAGATTTGGATCGAAACTTTTTAGCCCCTCCTAGTTCCTCACTACCTCTCTGATAGTTCAAACCCACCAGCTGCTTCGCAGGAAGAATGTAGGCAATCTGACTTGTGCGATTTATGGCATCTGAAAACCGACTAGAGGCTCAGATATTTGTTTGCTCAGATTCCACAACAATGAGAGAAAGAGATGAAAATAATGATTGTTGAAGACTGGGGATCAATCAAGGATGAGATATATTATCTACAAAAGCAAAACTCCAACAAAATCTGCTTTGGATATGACATAGTCAAGCTTTTTAAAAAATGTTCTGCTGATATAATCTGTAGAATTAGATAGTTTTACTAAAAACACAAAAGTGGTATATCTCTGGCAGACCCAGTCCACCAAGGACTCCACAGGAGAATCAAAGGTATTATTTTCCTTTGTGATTAACAGTTTCAAAAACATGTTGACAGGTCAGGTATGAGTCTTTTTCAATTAAAAAAAAAAAGAAAAAAATCCCATTGATTATATCTTAACAGCAGAAAAGTTTGCAATATTTTATTCTTCTCTTTCTGACTGTTTATATAAATACCATGTAGATTTGAAAATGCTGAAATATTTATATTTGAACATTTTTCTTAATGAATATATTTATAATATTTCCCCACATATAATTTCATTAAACAAAGGTAGTTTCTAAATTTTTTGGTTTAATTTCAGATGTATTATATATTCTTATGTAGATCCATTTGCCAATTGAATATATCCAATGGATGGCATGCAAACACACACTCCCATTACATAAACAAATAAACTCCTCTCCTCAAATTGGCTTTCTTTCTATGTTGTTGTTGTTGTTATGTGTCGTCTAGTCGCCTGCGACTCATAGCGACCCTATGTACAACAGCCCTAAACTCCGCTCTGTCCTGCGCCAATCGCACTGTCTCTGACACTCCCATCCCAATTATCCAAGTCACTGAATCAATCCACCTCATAGAGGGCCTTCCTCTCCTGCGCTGTCCCTCCACCCTCCCAAGCATGAT
>NW_006400201.1:762757-778708 GCF_000299155.1 Elephantulus edwardii | reverse complement strand
GTCATAATTTGGTTGCCGTGGATTTGGTTTAATTTTCCTCAGCTTTAGCTTGAATTTGCATATGAGTAGTTGGCGGTCTGTTCCACAATCAGCTCCTGGCCTAGTTTTCACAACTGATATTGAGCTTCTCCAGCGGTTCTTTCCACATATGTAATCGATCTGATTCCTATGCATACCATCAAGTGAAATCCAGGTATATAACCTGCGTTTATGCCTCTTGAAAAATGTATTTGCTAAAAAAAAATATATTTGCTATGAATAAGTCATTGATTGTGCAAAATTCGATCATTCTCTCTCCAGCTCCATTTCTGTCACCGAGTCCATGTTTTCTTTCTATAATCTATCCAATTCTGTTTTGATAATGAGGAAGTTGACATTGAAAGAAACTGTTCACCAAAGGATACTTTTAATGTGTCTTTTAAAGAAAATTGATATTAAAAAAACCTGAAATTTCTTAATGATCTCAACTAGGAAATGTGATCTTGTGGTTTTTTATATCTTGTTTGTTGTTAGATGTTGTCAGGTTTATTCAAACTCATAACAATCACATGAGCAACAGATTAGCTCCTACCCAGTGCCTTTCTTATGATCCACTAGATATTTGAGCCCATTGTTCCAGTCACCATGCTTTTCAGTAGGATGGAGTCATAAGACACCATGGGATAGGAACATTTTGAAGAACAAACCCTTGAATCCTCTTGCAATGATTAATAATCAACAGTAATAAAGGAAGAAGTTCAAGCTGCTCTTAAAATGAGGCTCAGGAATTGATGGAATACCAACTGACATATTTCTACAAACAGATGCAGCTCTGGGCATGCTCAATAGGCTGTGCCAAGAGTCTGGAGGAAAGCTACTTGGACAACTAACTTGAACCATATTTCTTTATTCCCATTCCCAAAAAATGGGATCCAACAGAAAGTGAACAATTTAAAAAAAAAGTCATTAATACCACATGAGTAAAATCTTGCTGAGTATTATCCAAACAAAGAACAGTACATTGACAGGGAATTGCCAGAAATACAAGCCTGATTTGGAAGAGTCCATGGCACTATTATTGCCTATGTCAGATCTTGGATAAAAGCAGTGGCCTGCAAGAAGGAGGTATACTTGTGTTTTATTAACTATTCAAAGGCATTTAACTGTGTGTATCACAGTAATTATACCTAACATTGAGAAGAATGAAAATCCTAGAACACTTAATTAAATTCATGTGAAACCTACACCTAAACCAAGAAGCTGTTGTCTGAACAGAACAAGGAAATTTTATTGTTTTTACTGTTAGGTGTCATTGAACTGAGTACAATTTATAGAGACCTATGAACAGTAGATCTGAACCTTGTACTATCCTGTGCCATCTTCACACTTCCTTACACTCTAGAGACCAATTTAGCAGTCACCGTGTCAATCTATTTGGTCGAGAGTCTTCCTCTTCTTCGCTGATTCTCCATTCTTCCAAGTATTACTTCCCTATCCAAGAAACAGTGCTTCTTAGCAACATGTTCAAAGTATGTGAGGTGATGCCTCATCATCCTAACCTCCAAAGAGCACTCTAGCTGTACCCTCTTCAAGACATATCATTTTGTTTGTTTGGCAGTCTATGAGATAGATGTTCAGTGCTCCAACACCACAACTCAAAGGCATCAGTTTTCCTTCTATTCTTCCTATTCACTGTTGTGCTCTCAGATACATAGCAAGTGATTGGAAAGACCATAGCCTGAACCAGAAGCACCTTAGTCCTTAAAATGATATAATTTCTTCTCAATAATTTGGAGAGGTCCTTAAGGACAGACTTTCTCAGTCACTGTGTCTCATTTTCTCCTGACTGCTGTTATCAAGAGAATTAATTGTGGACCCAACTTAGATGAAATTGTGGACAGTTTCTGTCTTCTCCATCCATCATAATGTTGCCCATCAGTTCAGTAGTAAGAATCTTGGTTTTCTTGACGCTGAAATGCGAGAATGTAAAAACATCCTACGTGATCTGAGTTTAGACTGGAGTAATCCAGGTTGGTTTCTATCTATAACTGATTTCTCCCAGTACAAAAGGATAAGAGAAATGGGGCCTACTCTTCATGAGTGCCCTAACTATAATTTATGAAAAGTATCTAAATCTAGAAACAACACACATGAACTTACCCAAAACCAGGGTACGTTAAGATGGCAGAGCCCGGTAATTGCATAAAATTTAAGCCCTTATAATCAGAGCTTCAACTCCTCTTCTTAACAGTGTATATTATTAACGTTTTAACCCTCATTATTCCTATCCTCCTAGCTGTAGCTTTCTTAACCTTAGGTGAACGAAAAATCTTAGGTTACATACAATTACGCAAAGGGCCTAACATCGTTGGACCCTATGGACTCCTCCAACCTATTGACGATGCAGTTAAACTATTTTCTAAAAAACCACTATACCCAACAACATCCTCAGTATCACTATTCATTATTGCCCCCATCCTAGCACTTACTATCGGATTAATTACATGAACCCCTATCCCAATGCCCACCTCCTTAATAAACATAAACCTATGCCTATTATTTATACTAGCAATATCAAGCCTAGCAGAATACTCCATTTTATGATCAGGCTGAGCCTCAAACTCAAAATATGCACTAATTGGAACCCTACAAGCAGTTGCCCAAACCATCTCCTACGAAGTATCACTAGCCATAATTTTATTACCAATTATCATCATTAGCGGATCTTTTACTCTATCAACACTAATCACAACCCAAGAACACACATGACTTTCATTCTTCTCCAGCACCGCAGCTCAAAGGCATCAATTCTCCTTCTAGCCCTCCTAGTCATTGTCCAACTCTCTGATGCATAACAAGTGATTGCGAAGACCATAGCCTGTATCATAAGCACCTTAGTCTCCAGAGAGACACCATTGCTCTTTGGTACTTTGGACAGTTCCCTAACCTTTCTCATCGCCGTATGTTTTTTTGATTTCCTGGCTACTGGTGCCAAGAGTGTTGACCCTGGAGCCAAGCATACTAAAGTTGTTAACAATCTCAATCTCTTCACCATCCATCCTGATGCTGCCAATTGGTCCAGTGGTGAGAATCTTTGTCTTGATAGACAGGTGATTTGTAACTAGCAATTACTTAAAATAGATGTAGTGATGATATCAGTTTTAATTTGCTTGAATTTCTTTCTTAAAATTGACTTAAAATCAGAGTAGACGATGTAATGAAAAGACAGGTGCTTGAGAGCCCAAGATTCAGATGTTAATCAGGTTATGATTTCTGGGCCAAACCAATTAAATATAGTGTTTCCTGGTGTTTTATACAGTATTGAAACATACTCCCTAAGTATGTATTGTATTAACCAACAAATAATATAAAGAAATAAACTATAAAAATAACATCAAAGATATTATAATTCAGTCAAAACATATTTAATAATGGGAGATGACTATCAGTATTTCATGCTACTTCATTCTGTGAACAATTTTCAGGAGAACCTCAATCAATTTAGGTTGCCTTAGTTGTAGATGACTAAAGACAGTTTTCACACATCATTGGTCTCACATTTTTTTTTATTAAAAAAAGACTGGATGGTGAAAAATTGATTATACACAATTTCAATGTTTTTGGTTTTGTTTTTGAATGGTTTATAAAGACAGGTAGCATAGCAAAGAGGTTTAAAGGGTAAGACTGGCAACTGTGTGACTATAAGCAAGGAGCCTTATTTGGAAAGAAAAATAATTGTGATTTCTATCTCATAGGTTTTTATGAAAATTCAATTATATTTGCAAAAATATGAAAGCTTTTGACATCTAATGAGTGCTAGCTATGCTATGTTATTATTTTCACTTTGATTAGTGTAACTACTAACTTAATTCTCAGTCTTCTTAGCATTTGAGTCTTCTATCTCAATGAGATAATCTGTTTAGTAAAACATTCTGTATCTTTCCATCTCAGACCCTGTGTATAGCTTGCTATTGTTTTTTTTCCAACAATCTTTTTTATGTCTTTCTTACACACATTAAAACTCTATAAATCTTCAATCATTTACATTCCAAGAATGTGATTCTGCATTCTTTACCTGGAATATATTCTGCATTTATTATTGTTTATCAAGATAACAACAATAGACACCGGTGCATAAAACATACGGAAATCTCTAGGAAATACACACAGTGGTTTGTTGTTGGTAGTTTTTTGCTGATTAATTTATATGTGTTTTAAACATCTCCTCCCTTATGTATGACAATACATACACCTCAATTTAAAGACAAAACTAATTTGTATAACTGGACTAAAAGGCAAAAACAAGATACATTAAAATATTGAAGCTGATTATTTAGTTTTGTCTTTTGATTTATTTACTACTGGTATTAATCAAAGGTCAATCAAAGATGAAATTATTGATAACATCAGTCTTTTAACATTTTCTCCATCTATCATGATTTTGACTATTGGCCCAGTGGTGAGGATATTTATTTTCTTGATGTTGGGATATAATCCATATCACGTGCTATAATCTTTGAACATCTACAGCAAGAGTCTCAAGTCTTCTTCACTTTGTTTTCTCAGACCCTAGAACCCGCTGCTGAAATCACAGTGTCAGTTTATCTCATTCAGGGGTCTTCCTCTCCTTTGTTGAACCTCCATCTTTCGAAGCACATATGATGTCCCTTTCCAAAGAATAGCCTCATCTAAAGCTACTTCTAAAGCTTCATCATCCTTGCAGCCAAGGAGTACTCTTGCTGAACTTTTTTCAAGACTTATCTGTTTGCTTTTGACACTCTGTGAGATAGTCAATACTCTTCCACATCACAACTCAAAAACATCAGATCTTCGTCCGTCAACCTTATTCTTTGTCCATGTTGCTGATACATAGCATGTAATTAAGAAGACCTTGACCCAAGTCAGGAGCACCATAGTCTTAAAAAATGACCTCATTGTTCATCAGCATTTTAGCTATGTTTCTGACAGCAGTCTTGTCCAATACAACATGTTTCCTTATTTCCTGACTACAAGAACCATGGGTATTGCCTGTTGATACAAGCAAGAAAAAAGTCATTGGTAGCTTCAATGTTTCTGTATCTATCATAATGTTGACTGTTGGGCCTGTGGTGAGGACTTTTATTTTCTAAATGTTGAAATGTAATCCATCCCAAAGGATATTGTCCTTTATCTTCTGCATCAAGCCTTTCATATTCTTCTCATTTTCAGCAAGCAAAGTTGTGTAACATGCATAACATAACTTTTGATGAGTCTTATGACAATCCTGATGTCACACCCCTCATCATAGAGTCAATCCAGGCCTAATAAAGATAGGCAACTTCATTGTGGATAGAGAAAGGATTTAGATGGTCAATGACTTCATCTTAGTCTTACACACACTGAATGAATATACCTGGTACCAACAATCAGGAAATCAAGAGATGTATTGCACTGGGAAAGTAGGTAGTCAGGGATCTCTCAAAATTATTGAAGAGTAATGATATCAGTTTGAAGATTAAGGTGTACCTGATTCAGTTCATGGTCTTTTCAGTCACTTGCTATACATCAGAGAGCTGGGTAATGAATAAAGATGACTGAAGAATAATTATTGTCTTTGAACTGTGGTGTTGGAGAAGAGTCTAAAAACTTCATGAACTGCCAAAAGAATAAACAGATATGTATTGGAGAAGGTTCAGCCAGAGTGAGTGCTCCTTGAATACAGACTATTAAGCTTTGTCTCATACATTTTGGTTATGTTGAAGGAAAGGTTATTCCTTAGAGAGGGACATCATGCTTGGGAATGTGTAGAAGCAACAAAAGAGAGGAAGATCCTCAAATAGGTGGGTTGACTTGGTGACTACAGCAATGGGTTTGAGTGTGTCAGAGATTGTGAGAATGGCATGGCATAGCTAGTGTTCAGATCTGTTGATCATAGGGTCGTTATGTGTCATACTCTATTTGACCACATGTAAGCCAACAACAACAATGAAAATAGCATCCATAAGTGCTTACTTACTATTAGTTCAAGTTTTTCGGATTTGCAGTTTTTCTGTTTTTTTAATTCATTAAGTGTCATAAGCAGACAACTAAACAGAATGTTTAAGAATTAAGTTCTTTCATTTGGCATCAAAGTTTATTTCATATAAAACCAAAAAAACAAATTTTACTAAATAAACATTAAAATAATATGTATTTGTCTTCATTAGAACCAAACCATATTTTTAAAACATAATTATTTTAGGTTATATTTTGTACATCAGATTTGATTTGCATTTAAAAATTTATACACAAACTATCGGTTACAGTGGTTACTATCTCTGTAATATACTATCACTTTTATAATTTCTGTCTGACTGCACTGTTTCATCCATTCATTTTTCCTGCCTTTTTATTTTTTTTTATCTTTGCTCTTGTGTTAATCTTGAAAAGTGTGTATCTTATATTTTAAAAGAGCATATTCTTCACAAGTGTTGTTGATTTTGTTGTTAAGTGCCATCAAGTCAAGTATGACTCATGGTGATCCTGTGAGCAAAAAATCTGAAGCCTATTTTGTCCTGTGCCATCCTCACACTTTATGACACACAAGTCTCTAGCTTAATCAGTTGGATTTTGGAGGGTAAGTTGTTTTTTTATTCACTTGAAAGGTGAGTGTAAACTGTTTGAAAGACTTTAATTCTGTTAACAAACAAGTGTAAGCTGTTTGGCCATTTTTAATTTCGTTAACAATCAGCTGTGGGCTGGAAGCAATCAGGAACTGGTGCCTTTGTATTTAAAAGTCAGCTGAGCCCTCCTGAGAGTGACTCAGCAGCTGGGAGCTGTTGGATTCTGGAAGGTAAGTTGTTTATGGTTTTGGGTTTTGTTTTTAGGGCTTTTTTGTTTTTGTTTTTGGTTTGTTTTTTTTTTTTTTAATTTACTTGAAAGCTGTAAACTGGTCATTTTAAATTTTGTTAACAATCAACTTATTTTGTTAACAATTAAACATAAGCTGACTGGCTGGTTTTTATTTCATTAGCAATCTGCAGTGGACTGGAAACATCACAAATGTTATTGCTTCTTTTTAGATCAAGATACTATTTGGCTTAAAGTTGACCTTCAGTTCTAAGTTAAAGAGTATTTTTGTAAAATATTCTTAGAGGTTTCTCTAATTTCTTTTGGTCTTGTAAATGTTGTTGTTGTTAGGTGCCCTTGAGTCACCTGCAACTTATAGCAAACCTATGCACAATAGCCCTAAACCCTGCTCTATCTCCCACCAATCTTGTTGTCTCTATCCTCATTACCCCAGTCACTGAATCAATCCACCTCATAGAGGGTCTCCCTGTCCTGCACTGTCTGTCCCTCCATCCTCCCAAGCACGACATCCCTCTCCAAGGAATAATCCTACCTTGCAACATGCCCAAAGTATGTCAGATGAAGCCTCAGAATCCTAACCTTCAAGGAGCAGCCCGGGTTCACCCTCTCCAGTATGAAAGTATTTTTTCTCCTTGCAGTTCATGATATATTCAATACTCTTCTCCAGCACCACAGCTCAAAGGCATCAATTTGCCTTCTATCATCCCTAGTCATTGTTCAGCTTTCTGTAGCATAGAAAGTAATTGCAAAGACCATAGCCTATATCAGGTGCATATTAGTCATGTAGTCTTTTTTTTAAAAAAAAAAAAGTTTCATTGGTTTTCATATAATAATTCTTTTTCATTATGTTTCATTCTTATACATTGTTTTATACTATCTTTCGTTTGCATTGTGTTTTATGTAATCATTCCTGTCCATTCTATACTGCATTAATATTTACTTGATAAAACAAATGTAGGAGAATGTATGAAACACAATGTGAATGAAAAATGTTGTCTTTTTAAAAAGTTTAAGTTTTGTTCTACATATTTTCCTGTAATTTTAAGAAAGACTTTCTCTCCTGTATATCTATTTAGAGTAGTCAGTAGTGATAGTAAACTTCATTTTGTTTGTTTGTAGTCTTAGACTAAAAGACATTGTCATTAGCTTGACCATTAACCTTGTTTAAAAGTTTCTCCCTCTCTTCTTTATACTTCTTTCATTCTTCTCTGAATTTTCTTTGAACTAGAAAAGGATCAATAGTTATGATATCTTATATGGCTACTCACATGTTATATGCACTGTTACACTAAAATAATTCCTTGCAAAATATAATATCTACCCCAAAAAGTAGAACATTATAAAATAAATCAAAATCCTCTCATCCAAGATTATTGGAAGTACTGTTTAAAATGAGGCATATTTATTACGGTTTTCTACGATGCATGATATAAATGATCCTGAAAACTTGTTTATATAATAGACTGAAATAACTTCATAGTATGTCATATGTTAAATAAACATTTACATGATTCAATAAATAATATTTCTAGAATCTATTTAAAAGTCATTGAGACCTATAACATAGGAAGAGGTCAGAATATTTAGGTATTTGAACATTTGCTTTAAAATGTTGCTCACAAGGAAAGAATTTCACAGTGGTATTTTTATCTGAAAGTACTGACTAGAAGTGTCACATGCTATGTCATATGAAGTACATAGGAATGAGATTTTCAAAGGCATTCAGCTCTACTAACTAGAAAGAAAGGTGATTTCAGTGACTATGTTCATAACAGATGTCCTCTTGAGGAGCATTTACATAATCATAGAAATGAAAATGATAGTACCTGCCATTCATTATTTTATTATATTCCTTTGAAGTGTACTATACATGAATATATCCATATACCCTCTTCCATAGATTATTCTAATATAATTCATTATTACAAGCCATTTAGTAATCTCCAGAAGAGCAATTTAGTCTGAGTGAAATCTTTCATTTCTAAGATTTTTAAAGCACATTTTAATGATACCAATAGAAATTGGAAAAGGATTTTAAAAAATCTTAAATTGCCTGTGAAACTTTATGTGTATTCCCTTTAATTAAGCCTGAAAAACCTTAGAGAAGTTTCCATTCTGACTTGTAAAACATTTGATCTTGGTGTCTGGACAGTTTATATTTGTGGTGTATATTCTTCAAATTTTTTATTTGAAAGATAATTAATTATTTATCAGGAGGAATTTAGCATCAGGATTGGAGGAAGACTCATCAACAACCTGTGTTATGCAGATGACACAACCTTGCTTGGTGAAACTGAGGAGAACCTGACACACTTGTTGCAGAGGGTCAAGACCTGCAGCCTTAAAGATGGATTGAAGCTTCATATCAAGAAAACAAAAATTCTCATCACTGTGCTGATTGGCAGCATTGATTATAGACGTTGAAGAAATTAAAATAGTTAACAACTTCAATTTGCTTGGCTCCACAATCAACACTCTTGGTACCACTAGTCGGGGGGGGGGCAGAAATATTAATTACATTGGAAATATCTGCTGTCCGGGACCTCCCCAGAGTACTGAAGAGCAATGAGGTTGGTATGGAGAATAACGTGTGTCCTATCCAGGCCATGATTTTCACAATTAGTTGCTATGCATCAGAAAGTTGGATAAGACTAAGGATGATAGAAAGAGAATTGAAGCCTTTGAGTTGTGGTGCAGGAGAAGTGTATTGAATATACCATGAACTGCTAGCAGAACAAAAAATTTCATCCTACAGAGGTTGAAACCAGGCTGCTCCTTGGAGGCAAGGATCCTGAAGCTTCATCTTACATACTTTGGGCATGTTACAAGGAGGGACCAGTCCTTGGAGAGGAACATCATGCTTTGGAGTGTAAAGGGACAGCACAAGAAAGCAAGACCCTTGATGAGATGGATTGAATCATTGATTTGGGTAATAGGGGTAAGTGTGTTGGAAAAAATAAGTTTGGCTCAGGATAGAGCAGGGTTCAGGCTGTTGTAGATAGGATCACTATGAGTTGCAAGCAACTCGACTGCATATAACAACAAAAGCAACAATTAAATACTTTTGCTTAAAACTAATGAAATAAAATATATGTTTCTTTTATGTGATTAATAAAAGTATAAATCAGAAACATTAATATTTTAATATGCTTAATATTTTAATCATTAATAATTAAAATAATGTAATAGTGAGTTTGTCACAAGCAATGGTATTTTCAGTAACTTTAAGCATATTAAAGTTGTACAATAAAATAAGACATAATTTATTTTAATTATTCTATTGGCAAAAAATATTAAAAATATCAGAGAAAGGAATAAGTCTGTTTCGAAGTACAGCTGGAATTCTCCTTAGAAGTAAAGACAATGAGATTTCTATCTCACATGCATTTAATATACAAACAATGGAGATCAGTCCCTGAAGAAGAATAACATGTTTTGGTAAAGTTTATAGTCAGGCAAACACAGGAAGATCTTCAACAGGATGGATTTGTATAGTGACTTTAACACTGGGCTCAAACAAAGGATGGTAGGACGGTACAGGATCAGGTAGTATGTTGTACATAGATTTCTTCTGTTGGTCAGACTCAGCACCCTTGAACACTACCAACAAAAATGTTACTGCAAACCAATCATAGTCAAAGCAAGTAATTAAAAAATTAATTATGTATACATACTTTAAACTACATCAAGATGGCCTACATTAGAAATATGTGAAAAAGAAGAGGGGGAAGGTAAAATAAAATAAATAATTTATGTCATTTTGCAGGTCTTTGAGTCACCTGGACCCATTGTAACCCTATGGTCTCAGGCTTTACCCTGTCCTGAGCAGTTTCACTAATTCCAACAAACCAACCCCCACTGCTCCATCCATCCCACCTGGGGTCTTCATCTCCTGTGCTGTCCATCCCCTCTCCTGAGCATGATGTCTTTCTCCAAGGACAGATCTCTTTGGGTTATGCACCTGAAGTATGTGAGACGGAGATTCAAAAGCTTAGCCTCCAAGGAGAAACTTGGTTTCACCCTTTCTAAGACAGATCTATTTGTTTTATTAGTGGGCCATTGTATGTTCAAGACTCTTCTCCAGCACCATAACTCAAAGGCACCATTTCTTTTGTTATCCTTAGTCATTGTCCAGCTCTCTGAAGCATTGCAAGTAATTGTGTAACCATGGTCTGAATCAGGAGTAATTAGATAACTAGATCAGGAGTCTCTAGATGAATATCCTTTTATTTCAGTACTCTGAGGAGTTCCCTGACAGCAGATTTTCCCAATGCAATTCATCTTTTGATTTTCTGACTATTGATGCCAAGAGTGTTGATTGTGGAGCCAAGCAAGCTGTAATTGTTAACAACCTCAACTTCTCTACCATGTGCTGCCACTTGGCCCAATAGTGAGAATCTTCATCTTCTTCATGTTGAGCTTCAATCCATATTGAAAACAACAATTCTTGACTTTGTGCAGCAAGCGCTTTAAGTCCACCTCAGTTTCAGCAAGTACCGTTGTGGCATATGCATATGTTGTTGTTGTTGTTATGTGCCGTCAAGTCGCTTGCGACTCATAGTGACCCTATGTACAACAGCCCTAAACTCTGCTCTGTCCTGTGCCAATCGCACTGTCTCTGACACTCCCATCCCGATTATCCCCATCACTGAATCAATCCACCTCATAGAAGGCCTTCCCCTCCTGCTCCGTCCCTCCACCCTCCTAAGCATGATGTCCTTCTCCAAGGACTGGTCTCTCCTCACAACATGTCCAAAATATGTTAGACAGAGCCTCAGAATCCTTGCCTCCAAGGAGCCACCCGGTTTAACCCTTTCCAGGACAAATCTGTTTGTTTTCCTAGCAGTCCATGGTATTCTTGGGATACATTACAACTAAACTTCAGAGACATTGGTCCCAACATAAGGAACTACCAGCAGCTGATGTGTTTGGAATCACAGAAGCCAAGGAAGCGTCATATATAAGTTATTAGATGGAAGGCTGGTCAAAGGGAGATAGATGTGAAGGAAGGGGGTAGAAGTGGATGGGTATCCTGGTGGATGGTGGAGCAGGGAAATAAGTGGGTAAAGACACATGTGATAAAGGCAGGGACAACACTGACACTAAAGTTAACTCCACAATAAGGGATGTACCTTTAATTTGCTGGTCTGTCTGATACTTCTCTAAATCTGAACATTCACATTAAGCCAGACTAGGAAGAAAGATTGGCCATCCACTTCTGAAATAGCAGGCCTCTGAAAACCCTATGTACAACCTATGTATGTACATATGCATATAGTAGGTAATTAATGAGTTTTCCTTTAATACTGATGCCACATTCCTCCTCGTAAAGCCCTGCTTCCTAAATTTTCTATTCTGCATATAGATTGAAAAGTTATGGAAACAGGATGCATCCCTGATGCACTCCTTTCATGATTTTGAACCATGCAGTGTTTCCCTGCTCTGTTTTGAGTATTGTTTCCTAGTCCAAGCATAGATATCACATAAGCTTAATCAAGTATAAAAATTTTGTTAATTATGCCATTTATCCCTATTCACATACTCTACAATTATTGTTATTGTGTACCTTCAAGTCAGAACTGACTCATAGCATAGCTGAGCCTCCAGCTTTCAAAGGCAATATATACAAGGGTTTTCAAAGGCAATAAATCTCACAGGAGGAGTTTGACCACCAAAGCTTCCTATTTAACAAGTGTATGCAATCTTAGTTGTCATTGTTCCATGCCAAAGAATTGAGTACAACTCATAAGAATGAACAACAAATTGGAATTCTGTCTTAGCCTGTGCCATTTGCACCATCTTTGATACACGTAAGTCCATTGCTGCAGTCACTGTCAATCCCTCTCAAAGGAGAGCTTCTTCTATTTTGCTGATCAACCACCATTCCAAGTATGATACTTTTCCAAGGAGTAGCTTCTTATAGAAGTATATGAGAAGATGCTTTTTTATCCTTACCTCCAAGAAGCATTCTAGCTGCACCTTTTCTAAGATATAAGGCTAAGTTCATTCTTTCGGTTTTCGATACAATATCCGGCACTCTTCTCTAATACCACAATTCAAAAACGTGAATTCATTTGTTATCCTGGCTGCCTTCCAAATATAATTTATATACTTGCTAAATATAAAAATACACATTTGATTACTTCAAAGATTTTGATCACCTCTAATTTCCTTTAATCAAAACTTTCAGTATATATAAAATATATTTTATCTTTTTGGTAAAAGATAATTATGTTGCTGTTTCTGTTAGATGCCATTGAGTCACATACAGCTCATAGTGACCCTAGGGGAAAAAAAGTCTGAAACCTATTCTATCTTGTGAAATTCTCACACTTCCTGACATACAAGAGCCCATTGCATCAGTCACCATGCCAGTCTACCTGGTCATGGATCTTCGTTTCCAACATCACGTCCTTCTCCAAGAAATAGTCCCTTCTAGCCAAATGCTCAAAGTGTGTGAGGCAATCATGCCTCAAAAAAAATTCAAGCTGCACTCTCTCCAAGATGTTAGGAATTATTATACCCAAATCTAAACAAAGTATAAAGAAAACTAATCTCTTATGCAAATTATTTTATAAGCAAAGCATTGAAAATAAGAAAATGTAAGATTTGAAAGAAATATAAAGTTTTCCATATGTAGACTTTTCATTATGTAGCTTAATTATGAAATGAATTTTATTTGACTGGGCAGTACTTTTATCAATGATATTTGACCTGGGTTTCCCCAAAATAAGTTCAGTCTTATTTTGTGACTTACTATTTTAGTGACTTTGATGTTATATTTTGAAAATACCAAAAATATGGCTGTTGGTTACCCGAATATAGTCATCTTGCAATGTCATGTACCTGGAATTTTTTTATACAGAATTACTGTATTTCCTACCTCCTACCCAATCATATTTTTATCTTTTACAACACCTACAATTTTCATCTGAAATCTTAAATGTACAAATACTCAGTATCTCAAGGCCTTAAGAAAAACACAGTAAAAGCTAAATTAGTAAAAGAATCAATTTTAGGAAAAATTAAACCAAATTAAACCTATCTATGGCTTGCCTCTGGAAACTCTATGTATGAACAGTGCTCAGGCTGTTTGTTCATAGGTTCGCTATGAGTCGTCTACGACTCGACGACATCAAACAACAACAACATCATCTATCTATGAGTATGAACTGCCAATTTGATATTTATATTAGCTGTTTTCTCTCTTTTGGATAAAAGAGAGTAAGAACTATTTTATTAAATTAGAATTTGTATTATCTACCTTGTGTTTCTGTAAAAAAATAGCTGGCATAAGAGAAGTTGAGTCTAACTTCTATTATTAACTCCACTTGAAAGAATAGTCCACAAGAAATAACAATTCCATGAGGACAATCTGGCCCCCACACTCTCACACCTACTGCTACCAGTTCTAAGACCAGTGAACACTCTCAGGGAAATTGCTATCTTATTACTGGGTTAGCTACTTAGTTGCAATGGCTACGCAGAAACTCCCAGATTCAAACAAGCTTGGAAGCAGAAGCTGCAACCACTTCCAAAATAGCTTGCCTCTGGAAACCCTATGAACTTGGAAAAATGATGAAAGTTATACAACTGTTCAGGTCTTTCATTCGTAGAGTCGCTATGAGTTGTCTACTGCTCGAGGACACTTAACAACGGCATGTTCAGGTGACCTAGTGGTAATGAACTGTGGGGCAATCCCAAATGCATGAAGTTAGAATCTACCAGTTTGACTCCACAGTGAACGACAACAACAGTATGCACAATTATTTCGTTTATTAATAATTAAGGGGTTATTAAAGGTTTTGTTAAGGAAGCTGTTGTTATTAGATTACATCAAGTTGATTATGACTCATAAGTACCCTATGATCAATACCTCAAACCCTTTACTGTTCTGTTTTCACTATCTCCAACATGCTCAAGTCCATTGTGGTCATAAGCATGTCAATTCATCTCATCAAAGATCTGCTCGTTCACAGATCCTCTAACTTTCTCAGTATGATGTTTCTCTTGAATATGGATGTCTCCTGAAAACATGCCCAAAGTAAATGTGCAAACTATCATCATCTTTGCCTCTGGTTTGCCTTCCTTTAAGGCATTTTTTTTTAACTTTTGGCAGACCATGATATATTCAGTATTCTTCACCAAACCACAATTTAAAAGCATCAATTCTTCTTCATTCATACGTTTTGTAAGGAATTTACCATTCCTTACAATATTTTACTAAAATGTAAAACAAGATCTCACCATTGTCGTCTCTAAGCAGCATCTTGGCTGCATTTCTTCCAATGCAGATTTGTTTGTGCTTTTGGCATTTCGTGATGTATTCAATATTCTTCACCAACACCACTATTCAAAGCATAAATTATCTTTTTATTTTCCTTATTCATTGTTCCATTTTTTCAAGTATGTGATTCAACTAGAAAAACAAACAAACAAAACCCCACCAAAACAAACAAAAAAGCATTACTTGGGATCAGTCAAAACTTAGTTTGCCCCTTTGCTCTTTAGAAGTATTGAGTGTCTTGCTAGTATGTTAACTTGATGCAATACATCTTTTGATTTCTCGACTGCTCCTTCCATGGTTGTTCAGTGTGAAATCAACTAAAATTAAGTCATTGAATCTTTCTCTATTTTGATGTCGTCTATTCAGTAGTGAAGATTTTTTTGTATTTTTTATACCGAGATTAAATTCATAGTGAGGACTATAGTCTTTTATTTTCTTCAGTAATTGCTCCAAGTCTTCTTTACCTCCAGCAAGCAAGACTTTGTCATCTGCAGGGTGTGATTAATCTTCCTCTGACACAACCATGCTTGCTGAAACTGAGGAGGACCTGAAGCACTTGCTGCAGAAGGTCAAGGACTGCAGCCTCCAATATGGATTGAGGCTCAATATCAAGAAGATAATATCAATATCAATATCAAGAAGACAATATCAAGAAGACACTGGAACAATTGGCAGCATCAGGATGGATGGTGAAGAGATTGAGATTGTTCACAGCTTTAGTTTGCTTGGCTCCATAGTCAACACTCTTGGCACCAGTAGCCAGGAAATTAAAAGACGTATTGTGATGGGAAAGTCTGCTATTAGGGCCCTCTCTAAAGTACTGAAGAACAAGGGTGTCTCTCTGGAGACTAAGGTGT
>NW_006400201.1:748436-762117 GCF_000299155.1 Elephantulus edwardii | reverse complement strand
AGCAGGAGTGGCATCCACTTCTGAAATGGCTTGCCTCACGAAACCCTATCAACAATGTTCAGGCCTTTCGTTTCTAGGGTCACTATGAATCATCTACGACTCAACGGCACCAAACAGTAACAACAACAATACTAATTATGTGGACCTCTTCACATAGGCCAGTTTCTAGGATTATTTGATCAACATATATATTGCACTATTATGGTGGGGGGGAAAATCTTGAAAAGTACCTTCATTTTTAACCATGTAGAGTCCCCTTGTTGGAATCACTTTTTCTTTGTCCACACACAAGTCCCACTAGAGCAAAATTACCTGTTTTAGAATCCCCATTCTTCTCAACGTCAGCCATAGTTTATTATCATCCTTACAGTTCATTCATTGCCTTTTCCTAGTCAAGGGAGCACAAGAATCCATCTTCTGGTATTGTCTGTTTCTAACCAAGATCTATCTTATACCATTAACGATTTCACTCATTCTGTAGTTATTAGGAGTCTAGCTCTAATTTGTTGCAGTTCCTTGTTAGTATATATTGTAGTTATATTTTCATTATTAAATATTTTATATGCATATGATATTAATAATATTGTTTGATAATATCTCCATTATCTTGCAATGCTAATTTCTTTTTTAATGGGCACAAAATATCTTCCTGTAGATTGGCAAGGCAGTGTCTTCCAAAATCTTGGCATAAATTATGAGTACCTCCAGGACTATATCTATTTGCCAAAACATCTCAGTTCCTATTTTGTTAATTCCTATGGCCTTAATTTTTGTCAGTGCCTTCAGAACATCTTTGTCTCCTTCCTTTATTAACAATGATTCTTTGTCATATGCTACTTCTTGAAATTACTATTTTAACTAAGCCTATTTTTGTACAAAGAGTTATAAGTAAAATAAATACACAGTCTGAGAGTTGCGCCTTAACTTCATTTTAAAGCTTTTACTTGACCCACACCTCACATCTTATACATAAACCAAGTCAGGGTTGATCAGGGACCTAGGAAGAAAATGGAAGTGTATAAAATTTAGCAGAGAAATGCTAGGAAGAACTCTACAAATCCTAACCCACACCATGAACAGTTTTCCAAGTAAAATGAAGAAACAATAGCCAGGAGAGAATAAAATAAATGAATCCTATGCACATTAGAAAAACTTCTGCAACAAGGTAAAGAGGAGACACACACACTGGGGAAAATATTTAACAATGACATACCTGACAAGGGACTTACATCTAAAATTTTTAGAATACTTCAAAACCTCAACAAGAAAAATGTAAACAATCTGATCACAAAATGGGCACAGGATATGGATGGGGCCTTCACCAAAGAGAACATTCAGATGGCAAACACACACATGAAGAAGTATTCAAAATCCCTAGCTATTAAAGAGGTATAAATCCATCTCAACCCAGCAACAAAAGCAAAATTCAACAGAGCAAAAAACAACAAAAGCTGGTGGGGCTGTGGAGAGACTGGAATTCTTACTGACTTGTGGTGGGACTGTAAAATAGTACAATAACTATGGAAGGTGGTCTGATGCTTTCTCAGAAGGTTAGAAATACCATTTGACTCAGCATTTCTACTACTAAGAATATACCCTAACAAAACCAGGGGTGCCACCCAAACAGGGGTATGCATGCTTATTACTTGTTGTATTTTAGATTTTCCTTTTATACCAGCTATTCTCTAACCTTAATGTTGGCCAAATTATACATTATAAAGATTTTCTTTTTTTCTCTAAGGTTATATATGTGCAGAATATCACAATCTATTTCCAGAGTTTTTCTGTAATCAAACAGAAAAAAAGATATAAGAGCTTATGCCCAAAGGGTGTTGATGACTTCTTGTTGTGATATAACCTCAAGTCAACCACAATTTATAGTGACCCTATTAACAATAGCTCTGAATCCTGCCATAATCTGTGCCAATCTCAGTGGATCAAACACACCTCCTCTATTACCATTGTCACAGTGTCAGTCTATCTCATCTCGAGTTTTTTTCTCCTCTACTGACCCTCTACCATTCCATTCATGATATCCTTCTCCAAGGACTGGTCCCTCTGAGGCAACACATCTAAAGAACATGAGGGAGAACTTTAAAATCTTTGACTCTAAGGAGCAATCAAGTTTTACTCACTCTAGGACAGACCTTTTTATTCTCTTGGCATTTCTTGGTATGTTAAATATTCTTCTCCAGCACCAAACTCCAATGTATCAGTGCTTCTTCTGTCATCCTTAGTCAATATCCAGCTCTATGATGCATAGCAAGTAATTGTGAAAACTAAGACCTGAATCAGGCGCATCTTAGTCTCCTTTATTCAGTCAGCTCTTTAGGACTCTAAAGAGGCTCCTGACAGTATTCTTTCCCAGTGGAATTCGTCCTTTAATTTCCTGAATGCTGGTGCTTAGAGTATTTATTGAGGATTCAGGAAGGAGAAATGTTAACACTCTCAATCTCTTCACCATCTATCATGGTGCTGCTAATTGGTGTGATGATGAAAATCATTGTTTTCTTGTATCAATCTACATTGAAAATTGATGAAGAAAGTTCAGTCTGATAAACATGCCAATTGACATGATCCAAAAAACAGATGCAGCCCTGAATGTGCTCCCCAAGAAATTTCTTGGTTGTGCCAAGAAATCCGGGGGACAGCTAATTGGCCAACTGACGGCAAAAGTCTCTTTTTTATTTCCATTCCCAAAATAGGTGATCCAACAGAGTGTCAAAATTATTGAACAATATCACTAATATCACAAGTAAGCAAAATCCTGTAGAAGATTATGCAAAAACTACATTGACAGAGAACTGCCAGAAATACAAGCTGGGTTTAGAAAAGACTGTGGCACTAGGAACATCATTGCCAATGTCAAATGATTCTTGGCTCAAGCAAAGGATACCAGAAGAAAGCTTATTTGTGTTCTATGGTTTATTAAAATGTATTTGACAGTGTGGATCATAGCAAATTTTGGCTAACCTTAAGAGAACAGGATTCCAGAACATTTTGTTGTGCTTTTTTGAAATATAGCATTATAAAGAAATCTTTAAATATGACTCTGAGAAATAAACAGAATTTCTTTTAAAGAGTTCTTTAAAAGAAACATAAAATTAGGCATTATACATATTATTACAGCCCAGAATAAGAAGTACATTGTAAATAGAATTGGGGGATGGAAGGGAGGGAGGTGCAATAATAAACAATTTTTTTTTTAAAGTGAACTAGCAGAGGAGGAAAGAAGAGAGAGGGGATAAAATGTGCAAAAATATATGAATGAAAGTCTAACATATGTGAAATTTCATTAAAATAACAATAAAATAAAAAATTATTATGAAAAAAGAAATGGGTATTATTGAGAAAGCAACATTTGAAGAGTGTGTGTTTTTATTCCATCATATATCTCAAATTCATTATCTATTCCTGTTATATTCCCACTTCTAAATATCATGTCTTAGATTTGGTTGTTTATCAGCTAGTTATTGGTTTTTAATTTTTAATTCATTCTTTAATTTTCTTTAACCCTTTTAACTATATTTTTATTTCATGTGAGCTTTTTATTTTTTCCCCCTCTAATTTTTCCAATTTTATTTCCTTATTGTTTAGTGGAGAAACCATTTTCACTTTTTGAAGTTGGACAGGTTCCAAATTTAGTCTTTGAATTCTTAATTTTATTTTCACAGTGTGGTGAACTCTCTCTTGGAGAGTTTATATCGTGATTTGTATTCATATATTTGCTTTCTTATCTTTGAAATAATTTTCATCAGTATTACCTCCCTAGTATCATTCTTCTTTAAACTATTGCTTTATAACTATAATGAAGTAACCACTTTTTAAATTGAATAAATTATTTTTGTACTTTAGGTTTTAGGCCTGTAAAACAAATAATGGAAAATGGATGGACATTCTCCTAGCTTGCAGTTAATTGCCTCTGAAAACCTGACAGTGAGTCAGCTGTACTGACTCTGGGAAAAACAACAACAAAAACAAAAACAAACAAAGAGCATGTTTTTAAAGGAGCATGTTTCTAAAGGAAGATATTTATTTTCTCACAGTTTAGGTAGCTTGAAATCCAAATTCAGGGCATAGGCAGGAATCACTCTCTCTGTCAGTATTAGACCTTATAATATTCAGTAATTTACAGCTCATTTTCAAAAACCATTTTTCTCTAACGTGCTAAATGTTTATGAGTCAGAATCAACTGAATTTTGTTTTTACATAGGCTATTGTCAAGAAATTTTATGTATTTCTTATTGGTTATTTTTACTCTCTTCCTGCCAGAGCCATTAACAGCCCAAAACAAACTAGTTGCCATGTAGTTGGTACTGACTCATGATATTCTTATTTATTGCAAAGTGAAAGTGCTACTCATGATATTTTTAAGCTTGGACCCATTTGCAAGCAAGTCACTAGCCTGTTCTTCCCATTGGTTTCTCTCTGTATTTGAACACCAACCTTCAATCACCATTTAAAGTTTTAATGTTTTGCCTTATTATCACATTCTCCTATAAGGTATCCTTTGGATCTCCTTAAACAAAATTGGTGCAGAACCTGGAAGGAAAAAAAAATCCATGAAAGTATGGTAGTTTCTCAAGAAAATAAACCCTGAATATTTTCAATTCCATTTAGTCCTCACAGTCTTCAAAAATTACCATTTAACTCTTACTACCTGTTTATCAGATCACTAGCAACAAAAAAGCAGAAACAACAAAACTTCTACAGCCTGAAATTGCTCAAACAAGGTGCATTTATAATAATTGGTCACTGGGATGCAACAGATGAAAACTAAGAAAAATTACTAGTAGTTGAAAAAAGCTGTCTTGGTGACAGAAGTAAAACCAAGGATTGAATTATATAATTTTGTACAATGAATTACACAGACTGAGTAGGTACAGAGAAATAAAATTGTCCTAACATATATCCTTCTTTATTTTAAACCTTGCAGGATTGCCTTGCACTGTTTGTCTGTCTAAATAAAGGTTTTACGTGGGAAGAATTAAATGTTCTGGTATTTCTATTCTTCTTAATGTTAGCCATAATTTGTTTTATCTGCACAATCAAATGCTTTTGCATAATCAACAACATATAAACGTTCTTTGGTTTTATCTACTTTGAACCAAGATTCATCCAAAATCATCAATTTTATACCTGATGTAACAGCCACTTCTAAATTCTGTTTGAATTTCTGACAGTACTCTGTCAATTAGCTCCTCTAGCCACTTCTGAATAATCTTCAGCATGATTTTGCTTGCACATGATATTAATTATTAGTGACAGTACAAGCAGACAAAATCATATGCAAGGAAGATTGTGCTTAGGAGTGAAGTGTGATCCTAAAAGTGACCCTTTGAACAACCTCACATTTCCTGACATATTAGAGCCCATTGAAGCAGTCACCATGTCATTCCACATGGTTGAGGTACTTCCTCTTCTTCTCTGATCCTCTACCTTTCCAAGCATCATGTCTTTCTCTAGGGAATATCCCTTTTCAGCAACCTGCCCAAAGTATGTGAGGCAAAGTCAGCTCATATTTGCCTCCAAAGAGCACTCTGGCTGCACCTTCTCCAAAGCATATTTGTTTATTCTTTTGTCATTCCTTGAGATGTTCAGTACTCTTCTCCAACACCACAGTTCAAAGGCATCAATTCTTCCGACATTCTTATTCACTGTTCAGAGATCAGATGCATAGCAAGTAATCAGAAAGACTATGTATGGCCTGAATCAGGCATACCACAAACTACTTCATTACTCCTCAATAATTTGGAGAGGTTCCTAACTGCAAACTTTCCTAGTGCTGTACATCTCTTAATTTCCTGACTACTGGTATCACAGGTGTTCATGGTGGATCCAACCAAGATGAAGTGTTGACAGTTTCGTCTTTTCTCCATCTATTATGATATTGCTTACCCATCTAGTGGTAAGAACCTTTGGCTTTTGATACTGAGATGCAATTTATACTGAAGGTTGTAATCTTTGATTTTCTGTAGCAAGTGTTTCACGTTCTCCTCACTTTTAACAAGCAAGGTTGGGTCATCTGCATAACACAGGTTAATTTTTTAGTCTCTCTCCAATCCTGATGTCTATTCTTCTTCATATATTCCAGCTTATCAAATAATTTGCTTAGCATATAGATTGAATAGGTATGGAGAGAAAATACAATCCAGACACACTTATTTCTCAATTTTAATCCATGTAGTGTTCCCCTGCTCTGTTCACACAACAGCCTCTTTTTTCTAGGTATAAGTTTTTCATGAGCACAATTAAGTGCTATAGGATTCCCATTCCTCTCAATGAAATAATAGGCAAACATATTATGATCTACATAATCAAATGGCTTTGCATATACAATAAAGCATAAATAGACATTATTCTGGTATTCTTTACTTTCAGCCAGGATCAATTTGACATCAGCAAAGGTATCACTGGTGTCACAGCCTCTTCTAAATCCTGTTTGAATGTCTGTCAGTTCCCTTTCTATGTGCTGTTCTAGCCATTTTTAAATTATCTTCAGCTGTGTTTTGCTTCCATGTGATATTAATGATATTGTTTACTAATTTCCGCATTCTGTTGGATCACTTTTTTTGAAAAAGGAAAGAAATGTGGACCTCTCCCAATCTTTTGGCCAGACATCTGTCCTCCAAATTTCCTACCATAGACTGGTGAGTGCATCCATGGTTGCATTTCTTAACTGAAACAAATTAATTGATATCCCTACGATTCTTGTGGCCTTTGTACTTGTCAATGCATCTTCCACTAGCTCCACCATTACCATTGACTTCTGCTCATACAGTACTTTCTGAAATTTTCAGTAAGTTCTTTGTGGTACAGTGAGTCTGTGTATCTTGCCATCTTCTTTGATCTTTTCTGGGTAATTCAGTATGTGGCCGATCGTGTCTTTCAATATTGTAAACCAGGGCTTACATTTGTTTTTTAGTTCTTTCAGCTTGAGAAATGCAGAGTTCTTCTCTTTTTGTCTTCCAATTATACCTCTCTGCACATCCCTTTATAATACTTTGCTTTGTCTTTTTGAGCTACCCTTTGAATTGATCTACTCAGGTCTTTTACTTCAGCATGTTTTACCTTTGTTTTAGTTTCTCATGCTCTGGTGCAATTTTTAGTGTCTCTTTTTACATCCATTTCTGTTTTCTCTCTTTGTGAAGACCTTTTCCTTTCTTCATGGATGATATCCTTGATACCCATAGCTCATACTCATACCCATATCTCATCTGATCTTCAATCATTCGTGTTTGGTGCATTAACATAGTCTTAAGGTGATCTCAAAAAAAAGATCTTGAAATTAAGATGGAATAGATCTAAGATTAAATCTTGTTTCTCGTGGACTTAATCTAATTTTCTTTAGTCTTAGTTTTAACTTGCATGTAAATAATTGATGGTCTGACCCACAGCCTTGTTTTGACTACCCATATTGAGCTTCTCCAATTATTTCTCTCCCAGATGTAGTCAATCTAATTCTTATGAAGCCCATCAGGTAAGGACTGTACACAAAGTCACCATCTGTGTCTTTCAAAAATAAAATTCAATCATTCTATTTTCAGCTTCATTTCTATTACAAACTACTATTTTCTAACTATGATTCCTTCTTCACTGTTTCTGACTTTTGCATTCCAGTTGCCAATTATCGTTAACACCCTTCATTGAATTTTCTGTCAATTATTGATGGAAAAATTTGGTAAAAAAATTCAATTACTTTTTCTTTGGCTCTAGATAGAAGACCATATCTTTGAATAATAGTTATATTAACTGGTCTTCCTTGCATGTGTACGGATAATATCCTTTCACTCAAAGCATTGTACTTCAGAATAGAACCTGAGGTTGACTTTTTCACTATGAATGCAACACCAGTCTTCTTTTTTATTCCCAGCACAGCATGCCATATGATTATCTGATTCAAAGAGTCCAAAGCTAGCCCATCTCATCTGTTTTGCCTATAATGTTGATATTCGTGGATTCAATTTCATTTGTTATAATTTCTAGTTTTTTAATATTCAAACTACATACATTTCATTTTCCAATTATTGAACAATGTTTGCAATTCTTTTTCCTTATTTTGACTGACTTCTAATCTGGGCTTTTCCACTACTACTATATACTATTTATAGATCATTAGGCCGAAGGAGCTCCCTCAGTCCTGGTGTAAAAACTGATTTGCTCTTAAAGTTACAAAATAAACTGACAGTTTGTTGTGTTAGGGGAGAACATTGTTCTAATTGGTACAGCATTTGTCTGTCATTTTGCTGTATTGAGATAACTTGTGATTTGCTGTGATACTGAAAACTATACCACTGATGCATCAAATGTCATGAGTTACCCATAATAGACAGTTTTTAGTTGAACTCCAAGATTATGACAGATTAGAAGTAGATTTTGCCATATACTTTTTAAATAACATGTCTCTGAAAACCCTATGAACAGTAGAGAAATGTGGATAAGATATTGTACACGCATGATATTAAAGATTTATTAATAGTGGGGGATCCCTTGGAGAGGAGCCTTCCCATTTAGTGATATTTCCTATTTTATAGAAACCTTTTTGAGGAGACTATATCAACATTGAGAGATTAGCACTGCCATCCCCTATAGTCTACACCACTGGTGCTCCCCTGACCACTAGTATCATATTAAAAAATATTTACTTGAGATAAAGAAGAAGGAGAGAATCAAGGCATCAGCGAGCGTTTTATACTAATGAAATAGATGTTGCTGCTGAGGGATTTTGGCAAATGACTCTTAATCTTAAACCTTACTACTTCATTCACTTGGTCATTTATTTATATATGAAGTGAGTTCTTCTAGACTCCAGTGTTGCAAAGGATAATTGTTAGAAAAAGATAAAATCAAGACACAAGGATATAAAAATGAGTACAATTACAGGTTTTAATTGGAAAACCAGAAAGACGTAATAGCCAGCTCAGTGAAGCAGTCAAGAAGCTCAATAGAACAAGACCTGTGTGTTTATTAGTTACCTATAATTTATGGAACTGTGGGCCAATTGGCAGCACCATGATGAATGGAGAAGAGATTGATACTGTTAACAATTTCATTATGCTCAGGTCCACAATCAACACTCTTGGCACCAGCAGTCAGGAAGTCTAAAGACAAATTGCATTAGGAAAATCTGCTGTCAAGGACCTCTCCAAAGTGCTTAAGAGCATCAATGTCAGCCTAGAAACTAACGTGCGCCTGATCTAGGTCATGGTCTTCACAATTTCTTGCTATACATGAGAGAGCTGAATAATTATTAAGGGTGACAGAAGAAGGATTGATGCTTTGGAGTTGTGGTACTGGAGAAGACCATTGCACATACCATGGACTGCCAAGAGAACAAACTAATCCATACTAGAGAAGGTGAAACCAAATTTCTCCTTGAAGGCAAGGATTTTGAAGCACCATCTCACATACTTTGGGCATGTGGGCAAGGAGGGTTCAGTCCTTAGAGAAAGATTTCATGCTTGGAAGAGTGGAGGGATAGCACAAGAGAAGGAGATCCTAGACAAGATGAATTGACACAATAACTAGGGGAATAGGAATAGGTGTGTAGGAGGCAGTGTAATAGACTCAGGATAGAGCAGAGTTCAGAGATATTATTCATGTTGTTATAAGTTGCAGTCAATTGTAAGACACATAACAAGAACAGCAACAAATTAACTAACTTAATCTAAGGCTAGAGGACTCTCCTTCATAGGGTCATTATGAATTGCCTGCAACTCGATGGCACTTAACAACAATAACATCAACATAGAGAGAGATCAGCTGGCCCAGTGGACAGAAAGAGATGCTACCAAGCCAAAGGTGGGTGACTTTTAATCCACGGCCCTAGGCCTGTCTTTCATTTTTTTTGTTCAGACATTCCTCTAGGTCGTATAGCCCTGGTGTATAAGTTGCCGTACTGCAGTCACTTGTGGTTGCTGTGAGGCTGAACACTGTGACCCTGATGTGTCAAATGTGTTAATGGTTGGTTACCCAATGCAGACAGAGAGTAGGGTGGAGCTTCCTGGTTAAAACAAGTGTGGAAGGAGGAGTGGCATCCACTTCCTTAATAGCTTGCCTCCGAAAACCCTATGAACCTGGAGAGAGGATGAAAGACACCCAAGTATTGTGGACTCTCATAGGGTCTCTATGGGTCGCCTGCGACTAGACGCACTTAACAACAACATATTAATTAATAATTATACATTTTTTTCTATCTTTTGATGTTGTTTTTGTGAGTTATTATTGATTCAAGTATAACTCATAGTGACCCAATGAACAGCAGATCTGAACGCTGTCTGATTCTATCCCATCCTCACAATCTCACACACTAAATTCCATTGCTGTTGTCACTGTTTCAATACTTTTTTTAGGGTCTTTCTGTTCTTCACTGTCCCTCTAACTTACCAAGTATTTTGTTCCTCTCCAAGGAATAGCTTTTCCTGGTAACATGGCCAAAGGATGTGAGATGAAACTTTATCATTTTTGCCTTCAAGAGTCAAATATTTTGTTCCTCTCAAATATAGATTAAATAAGTTTAGGGAAAGGATACAACTGTGTGTTCCCTAATTTTGCACCTTGTAGTGTTACCTTTCTCTGTTCTTGCAATAGCCTCTTAGTGTAGGTAGAGGTTTCCAATGTTCAGAAATTAAATGTTATGGGATTCCCTTTCTTCTCAATGTTGGCCGTAATTTGTTATGACTTACACAGTCAAATGCCTTTTTATAATCAAGAAAACACAAATAGAAATTCTTCTGGCATTCTTTACTTTTGGACAGGATCCATCTAATATCAGCAATGATATCTCAGGTACCATGTCCTATATCCTATTCGAAATCCAGCATGAACATCCAACCATTCTCTGTGTAAGTACTATTCTGCCAATTTTGGATTGATCTTCAGCAGTATTTTGTTTTTATATAAATCAGTGCTATTGTTCCATAATTTCCACATTCTAGTACATGATCTTTATTGAGGGAACAAATATAGATCTCTTCCAGTTAGTTGGCAAGGCAGCTGTCTTCTAAATTTTCTGTCACAAACTGGTGAGCTCATCCAGGGCTACATCTGTCATTTGAAACATGTCAGTTGGTCTGCCATCGATTCGTAGGACTTTACATTTTGTCAATGCCTTCAGTGCAACTTGAACTTCTTTCTTCTTTACCATTGATTTGATCATATTGTGTTTCCTGAAATATTCCTGTGTCATCCAGGTTTTTGTTGTTGTTTTGTTTTAGTCCTGATACTGAGATTCTGTGTATTTTCTCTATTATCTTTTTATGCTTCCTGGGTAGTTCAAGATTTTGCCAATAGCATGTTTCAGTATTGCAACTTGAGGCTTAAATTTGTTTTGCAGTTTTTTCAGCTTGAGTAATGACTGGTGAATTTTTTCCCTTTAGATTCTCCAATCCTAGGTCTCTGCATGGTCTTTTATAGCAGTTCACTACGCCCTTCTGAGATGTATTTTGTAGTCTTTTATTCGGCTCTTTTATTTTAGCATTTCTTCAGTTTATTTTGGCTTCCTGAAAATCTAGTGCAATTATAAGGTCTTTTCTGACATCGTTCCCCTCCCCCCCTTCTTTTGTGTCTTTGTAGTGACTTTTTTCTCACTTCATGGATGATATCCTGATGTCATTCAACAACTCCTCTGGTCTTCATTCATTGGTGTTCAATATTTCAAAACTATTCTTAAAATTATTTTTAAACTCCAGTGAGAAGACTCAAGAACATATTTTGGTTCTCGTGGACTTGTTTTAATTTTCTTCAGTGTCAAATTTAACTTGCACATGAGCTATTCATGGTCTGTTTCACAATCAGTGCCTAACCTAGTTTTCACTGATAATATTGAGCTTCCTCAAAAATTTCCTCCACAAATATAATCACTCTAGTTCCTGTGCAGTCCATTTGGTAAGTTCCATGTGTAAATTTGGTAGTTTTGGTTAACAGTGGTATTTGCAATTATAAAAACAATTGAACATAGAAAGTTTCATCTTTCTCTTTCTTCATTTCTGTCACCAAGTTCATACTTACCAACTATCATTCCTTCTTCATTATTTCCAAACTTTGTATTCCAGTCACTAATACTCATTAATGCATCTTGACTGCATGTTTGATCAAATTCAGACTGCAAAATTTTATAAAAATTTCAGATTCTTCCTCTTTGGTTATAGCTGTCGGTGCATATATTTGATGATAATTGTTTTAACAGTTCTTCCTTGTATATGTATGAATAATAATAGTCTATCACTTATACCTTTAAGTTTTAGGATAAAACTTAAAGTGGTCTTTTTAAGTATGAATTCAATACCATTGCTACTGTTTTCATTCTTGGCATAGTATATCATGAGATTGTCTGATTCAAAGTAGCCAAAGCTAATCATTCTCATCTCACTAATGCCTAGAATGCCGACATCATTTTTCACTACTTTGAGTTTTCCAATGTTCATAACCTGTACCTGTTGCAAACTGGACACGGAAAGAAAGCCGGAAAATGAGGAAATGAATTCTGAAAAAGAGGAAGGCTGAGGCAGAGGTCCTCTCATAGCTCAACACTGTGAAAAGATCCCTTCTCCCTCTCTACATTTTTCATTTAGTTTAAGCCATTCTTTTTTAAAAAATTCAATCTCTGAAGACTATATTTTCTTTATACTTAAGTGTTGCCAACATAACATGGGTAAGCTTAATCTTTAAACTAAGACCAAAGTTCAGACACAGCATCCCCTCCAGTGGGAGGCTGAGAGGAAACTTCTGATTGCAGCAGGCCTCCAATATTGCCTCCCGTGGATGATTGTAATTCTCTGTTTGTAGAGGGTGCTCAGTTCTGTCTGGACTGTGATCTCAGCTGCAGCCCGCTGTCACTATGCCTGGGAATCCACGTGTACCTCCATATTCGAACTATTAGAGGATATCTGTTACTATTTCTCATAGTTTTGATTGACTTCCAATCTGGTCTTTACCTCTTTTACCATATAACTATCTGTGTCTCTCTATTGTTCCTTCTGTATTTATGGCTGCTCTTCTGTAGACTTGGCAGGTGCAAGAAACTCTGGTCCCAAAGTACATCCTGCACTCTCTTGTTTCTTCTTCCCTGGTGTTGAGGTTCTCAAAATCTACCAGTGAATTTGTTCAATTTAATGGCAAGACTAGGCAATCCCCTTTGTGGAAAGGCAAACACACTCTTTTTGTGCATCCACCTATCCACATTACAAAGTCGAAGTCAGTGACTACAAAAGCCATTTTGAACCATAAACTGTTAATACCACAAATGGATTTTAGAATGTTGCAGTTGGTCAGCTTAGGTTTTGTTCATTAAAAATCTAAAAGATGCAATTTCATTCAGTTCATTTAAATGGTCCTTTTATATTATAAAGATGAACATTCATTAAAATAGATGGCAAGGCTGTCTTTCTTATATTAAAATGGTTCTATCAACACAATAAAACAATAAGTTGGATTAAAAAGCTAATCGTGAACCTACTAAGGTGTACGTGATTCAGGCCATGGTTTTTGCAATTACGTGCTAAGCATCCGAAAGCAGGACAATGACTAGAGGTAATAGAAGGAGAATTGATACTTTTGAGTTATGTTGTTGGAGAAGAGTATTGAACATACCATGGAGTGCTAGGAGAACAAACAGGTTTGGCCTGGAGAGGGTGAAACCAGCTTGCTCCTTGGAGGCAAGGATTCTGTAGCTCCATCTGAC
>NW_006400201.1:740903-747801 GCF_000299155.1 Elephantulus edwardii | reverse complement strand
TATAGAGTTATTTTTTAAAAAACTCAAATCAAAACACTTGATCACATTTTGAAAGTGAAATGTTTTCATTAATATACATTGAATAAAACTGAGGATAACTACTGTTAAAAATAATCTGAAAAATTTTCCCAGGTATATGATCTCTTTGTTATCTAAATGTATTTTTACAAGCATTTCATTTGTAAATCTATACAGTCCTACTGGGAAATTAACAAAGTATGCATATATATTTTTCAAAGCATAAAAATATAGCTCAAACATCATGTAATGATGCTTTTATAATGATTTTTGTTCAAATCACCTATTTCATTATGCTTAGAAAGTTATAAATTTACTTAGTTAATAAATTGAGCATTTCTATAACTAGTAGTTAGTATTTTGAAGAGTGTACTATTTAAAAAAGTAAGACACCACAAATTTTAAAAAAATTAAAAATAGCATTCATAAAGATTTTTATCAAAAATCTTTGTGTAAAGAAATCATAAATATAGACTAAGATTAACACTATCAAAATAGCATATATTTATAAAGTAACTCACTTTTCTGTTAGAAGCTTTGAGGAAAAGAGAGAAAATTAGGACGATATTGTGGAGTGTGACACTTTGAGCTGAGCCTTAAAAAACAATCATAATTTTAACAATCAGAGAAAGAAAAAACTACATCGCAGACTGCAGAAATAATTTAAGTGAAGGCAAACAACCCATGGTGTTTCTTGCCTATTGATTGAAGGTGATATCCAGTTATAATTTAGAGGAAGAATCAATCAGAGATGGAATTCAAATTGCAAGATAAAATTATATATCTGAGGAGTTAGCATGCTCAAAAATTGATAATTTTCATTTTGCATAAACGGGAGATGGTTATTCATCTTGGTTTCTTGCCCTATACCTATGGCATCTTCACAATTTCCAACATGCAAGGCTAGTGTTACAGTCACTGTGCCAATCTGCCTAGTTGAGTTTCTTCCTCTCTTACTCTGACCTACAACTTTTCCAACATAGTGGTTTTTTTCTCTAGTAATGATCTCTTCTGGAAACATGCTCAAAGGATGTGAGATGGAATTTTCTCATCTATGTCTCTAAGGAGCAACCTGGATACAGTTCTTTCAAGAAAGACTTTATTGTTCTTTTGGCAACCCATATTCAATATTCAATTGAATATTCAATACAATATACATATATATACATATACATGTTCTTTTTTCAGTAATCCTTATTCATTATCCAAAGTTTAGATAACTATGACACCGCATTTCAGGGTCATGTCATGACATCTTTTCCTGTCCTAAAAGATAATGAGATCATAATCAAAAGGAAATTCAGTTGACTTGGTATTCATAATAGTAGATTTCTTCAGCATTAACTCTTCTTCCTTCTCATATTTTTATTGATTGGTATATAATCATTCACATTCATTGTGTTTCATGAAAATACATTGTGTTTTATATACTCTTTCATTTAACTGTATTTTATTCATGTATGTTGTGCTTTTTATAATCATTCTCATAAATTGTATTTTACATAATTAATTACTATTGGTCTATGCCTATTATTACCCCATCTATTCAAGTCCCCATTGAATCTTTCCTATATCTTTACCCTCATCTATCCATTACTTCTAAAATCCCAGTGATTTTCCTCTCTCTGCTTTTCCTGCTCTCTTCATCTTTTCCCTTTCCCCTTTTAACATTTATGCACATCTTACTCAGTTATCCTTCTGTTTTTATAATAATAGTCTTATGCAATATTTATTCTTATGAGCAGCATGTTGTTGTTGTTAGGTACCATCAAGTCTAGTATGAATTATAGTGACGCTATGAACAAAAGATCTGAACCTTTTTCTATCCTGTGCCAACACACAATTTCCGACAAACAAGAGGCCATTGTAGCAATCACTCATGTCAACATACCTGGTCAAAGGTTTTCTTCTCCCTCACAGACCCTCTAACCTTCCTAGCATCATATCCTTCATTAAGGAGTAGCCACTCCTAGCAACATGCCCAAAGTACATGAGATGAAGCTTCATAATTAAGGCCTCCAAAGAGACCTCCAGCTGCTCCCTCTTCAAGACATAATTGTTTTATCTTTTGACAGTCCATGAGATTTTCAGTACTCCTCCAACAGCACAGGGTCAAAGGCATAAATTCTTGTTGTTCATCCTTATTAATTTTCCAGTTCTTAGATTCATGGCAAGTGATTCAAATGATTATGACCTGAATTAGAAGCATACTACTCTTTGAACTCTCCCATATTATATAGTTGTTGTTCTTGTTGTGTGCCATCGAGTCACTTGCAACTCATAGCGACCCCGTGTACAACAGCCCTAAACTCTGCTCTGCTCTATCCTGTGCCAATCACACTGTCTCTGATACACCCATCCCAATTACCCCAGTCACTGAATCAATCCACCTCATAGAGGTTGTTCCCCTCCTGCACTGTCCCTCCAAGCGCCCAAGCATGATGTCCTTCTCCAAGGACCCGTCCCTCCTTATAACATGTCCAAAGTATGTTAGACGAAGCCTCAGAATCCTTGCCTCCAAGGAACTGCCCAGTTTAACCCACTGCAGGAAGAATCTGTTTCTTTTCCCAGCAGTCCATGGTACATTCAATACTCTTCTCCAGCACCACAGCTCAAAGGCATTAATTCCCCTTCTATCCTACCTAGTCATTGTCCAACTCTCTGATGCATAACAAGTGATTTCAAAGACCATGGCCTGGATCAGATGCAGGTTAGTCTCCAGAGAGACATAATTGCTCATCACTACTTTGGAGAGGTGGCTAACAGCAGACTTTCCCTTCACAATAGGTCTTTTAATTTCCTGGCTATTGGTGCCAAGAGTGTTGACTGTGGAGCCAAGCAAACTAAAGCTGTGAACAGTCTCAATCTCTTCACCATCCATCCTGATGCTGCCAATTGGTCCAGTGGTGAGAATCTTTGTATTCTTCACATTGAGCCTCAATCCATATTGAAGGCTGCAGTCCTTGACCCTCTTCAGCAAGCATTTCAGGTCCTTCTCAGGTTCAGCAAGCAGGGTTGTGTATCTGCACAATACAGATTGTTGATGGATCTTCCACCAATTCTGACCCCACATTTCTCCTCACAGAGCCCAGTCTCCCAGATAATCTGTTCTGCATACAGGTTGAAAAGTTATGGAGACAAGATACATCTCTGGTGTATGCCCTTCCCAAATTTGAACTGTGCAGTGTTTCCTTGCTCTGTAATGACTACTGCCTCTTGGTTCAAGGTTAGGTTTCACATTAGCATGATCAAGCATTCTGGAATTCCCATTCTTCAGAGTCAGCCACAGCTTGTTATGATCCACACAGTCAAACGCCTCTGCGTAATCAATGAAACACAGATATACATTCCTCTGGTATTCCTGCTTTCAGCTAAGATCCATTTAACATTAGATACAATATCCCTAGTACCACGATCCCTTCTAAACCCAGCCTGGACTTCTGGCAGTTCTCTGCCAGTCGTTTTTGGATAATCTTCAGTGGAATCTTGCTTGCATGTGAAATCAGTGATATTGCTCTAAAGTTTCCATACTCTGTTGGGTCATCCTTCTTTGGGATGGGAACAAATATAGATCTCTTCCAGTCAGTTGGTCAAGTGGTTGTTCTCCAGATTTCTTGGCACAACTTGGTGAGCACATCCAGGGCAGCATCTGTTATCTGAAATACTTCAATTGGTATACCATCTATTCCTGGGGCATCCTTTTTTGCTATTTCCTTCAAAGCAGCCTGAACTTCTTCCTTCATCACCATAGGCTCTTGCTCAAATATTATTTCATGAAATTCTTCTGTGTCCACCAATTCCTTTTGATACAGTGACTCAGTATATTCTTTCCATCTTCTTTTAATACTTCCTGGATCATTTAATATTCTGCCTAGAGCATCCTTGATTATAGCAACTCCGGGTTTGTATTTGTGCTTCAGTTCCTTGAGCTTAAGAAATGCTGAGCAAGTTTGGTCCTTTTGATTTTCTGACTCCAACTCCTTGCACCTTTCATTGTAATATTTTACATTGTCATCTCATTCCACCTTTTGAAATCTTCTATTCAGTTCTATAGTATCTTGGATTCTTCCTTCTGCTTTGGCTTCTCTGCCCTCCAGTGCAATATTCAAAGTCTCTTCTGACATCCGTTTTGGTCTTTTCCTCCTCTTCTGTCTTTGCAATGATCATTTGCACTCTTCCTTGATGATACCCTTGATATCCTCCAACAGCTCATCTGGTCTTCGCGCATTAGTGTTCAAGGCCTCAAAACTGTTCCTGGGACGATTCCGAAATTCAGGTAGGATGAACTCAAAGTTATATTTTGGTTCGCATGAAGTTGGTTTAATTTTCCTCAGCTTCAGCTTGAACTTGCATATGAGTAGTTGGTGGTCTATGCCACAATCAGCTCCTGGCCTAGTTTTCACAGCTGACATTGGGCTTCTCTAGCATTTCTTTCTGCAGATGTAATTGATCTGATTCCTATGCATACCATCAGGTGAAATCCATGTATACAAAGTGTGTTTATGTCTCTTTTAAAAATTCATTGTTCCTTAGTTCTGGATAGTACTTTATTGTGTGATTGTACAACAGTTTTCATTTCATTCATTGATGGGCACAAGGGATGTTTTGATTTTCTTGCTAATGTGAATAACCATGCTATAAATACAGATGTACATATTTCTGTCAGTGTCTCAGTTCTGATTTTCTAGGTATTTATTCCAACCAGTGGGATAGTTGAGTCATATGGAATTTCTGTTTTCGGCTTTTTTGAGGATATACAAAACTGCCTTCCAGAGTTGTTGGTAGGTGCTTTGAGTTGGTTATACCTCTTAGCAACCCTACAAATAAATGGCTCTGAACTTTGTCCTATCCTGAGCCATCCTTCCCATCTCTGACATACCTGACCCCAGTGCCATAATCACTGGTCAATCTGTATCATCCAGGGTCTTCCTCTCCTTGCTGACCCTCCACTCTTTCAACCATGATGTCCTTCTACAAAGACTGCTTTCTCCTGGTAACATGTTCAAAGTAGGTGAGGTGGAGATTCAAAATTCTTGCCTCCAAGAGCAACCAATTCCACCCTCTTATGGAAAAGACTCATTTGTTCTGTAGGCAGTCCATGTTTAAGTCCATGTTCAGTCCTCTCTAGCACAACAACTCAAAAGCATTGTTTCTTCTGTCAGCCTTATTCATTGTTCAGCTCTTATATTCATAGCAAGCAATTGAGAGTACCATAGCTTGAATCATGTGCACCTTAGTCTCTACACTGACATTGTCTTTTAACACTCTAGAGAGGTCTCTGGCAGCAGATTTTCCCAGTGCAACTCATCTTTTGATTTCCTGTCTGCTAGTGCCAAGATTTTGGATCCAAGTAGGTTAAAACTGTCAACAACCTCAATCTTTTCTCTATCTATCATGATACTGCCTATTGGCCTGCGGTTGTTTTGCAATTTTACAGTCTCATCAGCAGGGCACAAAAGTTGCATTCTCTGTATCCTCTCCAACATTTATTGATTGCCATCTTTAAAACTTTGCTTTGTTGTTGGAGTGAGATGGGACTGTGGTGTTGTTTTGAATTGCTTCTCTCTGATTGCCAAAAGTTCTGACCATTTATTTCTTCATGTGTTTGTTAATCAGCCAAATGTCTTCTTTTGTAAAGACTCTTTTGAATAATAAATCGGTTCATCCTGAAGAGGGTGAAACCGGGCTGCTCTTTGGAGGCAAGGATTCTGAAGCTATGTTTGAAATGTTTTGGGCAGGTTTCAAGGAGGGATCAGTTCTTGGAGAGGGATATCATGTTTGTGAGGGTGGGGGGACAACCCAAAAGAGGTTGATGAGATGGATCTTGATGAGGTTGATGAGAAGGTCTTGATGAGATGGATCAATTCAGTAAATGGGGTAATGGGAGTAGGTGTGTCAGAGATAGTGATGTTGGCATAGGATAGAGCAGGGTTTAGGGCTCTTGCACATAGGGTATCTATGAATTGCAAGCAACTCAACAGCACATAACAACAACATGTGGTTATTGGGTTATTTATTCATCTTTTTCCTGTGGAGGAACTGTGGTATTCTGTAAACTTTACTTTTATGACCCTTATCTGAAATGTCATTGCCAAATGTTTGGTGTGTGTGTGTGTGTTTCCCCCCCAGTATGTAGTTTGTTTTTTTTTTTTCACCCTATTGAAAAAAAGCTTTTGATGCACACAAGTTCTTGATATTTAGAGGACTCCATTTATTGATATCATCCTCTCGTAGCTGTGCATTTTTGGTTATTTGTGCAACTGTATTTATGCTATAGGTCAGGGCCTCTGTGTTTTTTACCATTTGCCTCTTATGATAGTTAATGTTTTTGATTTTTTTCCTAGGTCTTTGATCCACCTTGATTTGACTTTTGTTTAGCCAGCACCATTTGTTTAAAAGGTTGATATGTTTTGTTTCCTTGTCAAGTACTATTTAAATTAAGAGAGATAGTTTGATTTCTGGGTTATTAATTTAATTCCACTAGTCTATGTGTCTGTCATTGTATTAATACCATGCTGTTTTGTTACTACAGCTTTGTAGTAGGTTTTGAGATCAAGGGAATGTTATTAGTTTTTTTAAATTTTTAAAGTTATACATTTTTAGTTTTAATGTTACTATTTTTTTAAATTTTTCTAAAATGCTGTGCTTATTTGGAGTCTTTTTCCTTTCCAAACTAAAAATTGTCTTTTCTCTTCAAAGAATGAGCTTGACATCTGTATTGAGATTGCATTGAACTCAGAGATTGCTTTCGGTAGAATTACCATTTTCCCAATGTTGAATATTCCTATCCATGAATACTTCCACTCCCCCTTCCCATTAGTTAGGTCTCTTGTTTCTTAGAATACTATTATGTAGGTTGGGAGTTTTTTTTGTTTGTTTG
>NW_006400201.1:730165-740383 GCF_000299155.1 Elephantulus edwardii | reverse complement strand
CTGGTTTAACCCTCTCCAGGTTGAATCTGTTTGTTTTCTTGGCAGTCCATGGTACATTCAATACTCTTCTCCAGCACCACAGCTCAAAGGCATCTCAATACTCTTCTCCAGCACCACAGCTCAAAGGCATTAATTCTCTTTCTATCCTTCCTAGTCATTGTCCAACTGTCTTATTGCATAACAAGTGATTGCAAAGACCATCAACTATATCAGACACACCTTAGTCTCCAGAGTAACACCATTGCACTTCAGTACCCTGGAGAGGTTCCTAACAGCAGACTTTTCTGTCACAATACATTTTTTTATTTCCTGGCTACTGTTGTGAAGAGTGTTGACCATGGAGCCAAGTAGGCTAAAGTTGCTAACAATCTCAAACTCTTCACCATCTATCCTGATTCTCAAGTACATTTTTTAGTATAACTTTTTTTAATTTCAGCATGATATTTAGTAATTATAATTAATGTTTTCCTGTTTGCATATAAAACCCACTGCACTGAGCTGATTCAGACACACAGCAACCCTCTAGGACAGAGCAGAACTACTCTATATAAAAGTATAGAATGCTTTGCAAATTTGTGAGTCATCCTTGTTCAAGGGCCATGACTAAGAGGCTGTAAACTGCAAAGGAACATCGAACGATTTAAAATTAGGAAATATATGATTCAGAAATTTATCCTTTCTATGTTGCAAGGAGGGACAGGTCCTTGGAGAGGGACATCATGCTTGGTAGGGTGGAGGGACAGTGCAGAAGGGGAAGGCCCGCTATGAGGTGGATTGATTCAGTGATTGGGGTAATCAGGATGGGTGTGTCAGAGAAGTTGAGATTGGCACAAGACAGAGCAGAGTTTAGGCTGTTGTACATAGCATTGCTATGAGTCACAAGTGACTTGATGGCACATAACAACAACAGCAAACATGTACTTATCTAATCTGTATGTTAAGCAAATTATTCAAGAATCTGGATGAGATGAAGAAAAATGTGGCCTCAGGATTAGAAGAAGGCTCATCAATAACCTTTATTATGCAGATGAAACAAACTTGTTTGCTGCAAGTGAAGAACACTTGAAGCTCTTGTTGCAAAAGCTCAAAAACTACAGCCTGCAATATGAATGTATCTCAACATCAGGAAACAAAAAATTATCCAAACTGTACCTATAGATACTATCATGATAGTTGTTGTTATGAGCAGTGGAATTGCTTGTGACTCACAGCAACCCTATGTACAAGAGCCCTAAACCCTGCCCTATCCTGTGCCAACATTCTTGTCTCTGACACACTACCCCCATTACCCGAGATACTGAATCGATCCAGCTCATCAAGGATCTTCCTCTCATGTGCTGTCCCTCCATCCTTCCATATATGATGCCCCTCTCCAAGAACCAGTGCCTCCTTCTCCAAAGTATGTCAGATGAAGCTTCAGAGTCCTTGCCTCCAAGGAGTAACTTGGTTTCATCCTCTCCAAGGTGAACCTGTTTGTTCTTCTCATAGTCCATGGTATATGCAACACTCTTCTTCAGCACTACAGCTCAAAGGTATCAATTCTCTTTCTATAATCCCTAGTCACTGTCCAGCTCTCTGATGCATAGCAAGTAATTGTGAAGACTAATGCCTAGATCAGGCTCACTTTAGTCTTCAGACTTAAGTTGTTGCTCTTCAGTGCTCTGGAGAGATAGATCACTGACAGCTGATTTCCCAATGCAATTCATCTCTTGATTTCCTAGCTGCTGGTACCAAGAGTTGATTATCTTGACAGATTGAGAACAGAGTAAAACTGTCAATGATTTCACCTTACTTGGATACACAATCAATAAACTTAGCACTGGTAGTCAGGAAATCAGGAAATATATTGCACTGTCTATATTCAGGGATCTTTTTAAATTATTGAAGAGCAGTGATATTATTTTGAAGACTAAGTTGCAACTCTCTGATGCATAACAAGTGATTGTAAAGACCATAGCCTGTATCAGATGCACCTTAGTCTTCAGAGAGACACCGTTGCTCTTGAGTACTTAGTATTTTCAATTATTTAATATTCATGTGAAAGACAATGAATGAGAAATATTTAAATAAATAATTGATATTATTTTATTGAATAAAGATGATGAATAATATTTAGTTTACCCTAAACTCCTAAAAGAACAAATAAATTTGTCTTGAAAGAAGTGCACCTTAAGTAATAGTAGAAAATATTTTACTTAGGGTCACTACAAATCTAAATCATCAGCGTATCTCCAAAATGTTTCATGATTTAAACTCTCTCTGGAGAAAATCTACCTTGAGACTCATTTAAGACTCTTGTTCTTGTGTAACATAGAGTCAAATTGATCCATAGCTGACCCTCTGACAGGTTTTCAGAGGCAGAAAGGAGATTACCCATCTTTGTCCAATGGAGCAGCTTATGGCCTTGAACTGTGTGCCTTCAGGATTACAGCACAGCTTTTTGTCACTAGACCAACAGAGTTAACATCTGTGTATTTCTAATTTGTTCTGCTAACACTAGTAGTAGACCAATTAAAAGAACTGTGGAGTCAACAATAATACAAAAGTTTAATCTGCTATATGATTAATTTTGTAATTTCTGACAGCAACAGTTCCTCCTTTATTCAGTTTCCTCACTCCTCTATGTCCCTTAGATTTGATGGTTTGCCAGAAAGTCTCTCCAAGACTCAGATCTTCCAGGGAAATGACTCATGGAATTTTAAGTGATGTATGTTGATGTTGGTGTTCCAGACATCAGTGAAGTTTGTAGGCTATGGATTGTTGAGCAACTGGAAAGGAGGTGTTTCAAAAAGAGACATAGAATAAGCAATGAGATTCCATGAATTTAAATAAGCCTTTAGCAGGGTTGTTGTTGTTGTTGTTAAGGTGCTGTTCAGTCAAGCACGACTTGCAGCAACCCTATAAACAAAATACCTGAATCCTGTTCTGTAACTATTTTTGTTTCGCTAAGATCATAGAGTTTCCAGAGGCAAGTTGTTTAGGAAGTGTGGGGCTTCTGTTCCACTTAGTCCTCTCTCTTTAATACAATAAATATTTCAGCATAAAATAAACAGTTAATCAATGGCAAGGGAAGACTTATTGAATGAGTGATATCACAATCTGGTATTTTTATAAATAAACTTCAATTTAAATATGTCTTTGAAAATAAATTTATCTGTCATTCATGGTAATTTTCATGATATAATATAGTTGAACAATTGTAATAGGTGCCATTTGGGTTCAAAATATGTGAAATACATGAAAAATGGTATATGAAATATATAAAAATATATGAGGGTCATGGATGTGGAGTCAGTAACTAACTCATACTGGACCATCCAACAGATTTCCAAAAGTGCAAATTGCATGGAAGGGTAAATTGTCAGGTAGGTGCCTGGTAAGTTCCCTAAGGAGCTCCATTCAATTATTAACTACTAGATATTTTACAGAAGAAGCTATTTCATCTCTATGTCAGTATATTCTCTTTCTGTGAAGTTAATCTAGAGGCACCTTTGAAGAAAGATGTGCCATTTTACTGAAACATAAACAAACAAACAAACCAATGTTGTGTCTTTGAACTTGCATGCAAGCAACAAAAACTATTATAGCTATGTAAGAAAACGTAATTGATCCTTAAGTACAATCACAGTAATAAAAATCTTACTAGGGAATTGTTTTAATAGAGAATGGTGTAACTGTGCCCATTTACAATAAGTCTTGTTGTTTATTTCGTGTGATGTTGCACTGGAACTAAAAGGCAATATCTCTGGCTGTTTGAATCCACAAATTACTCCTTGGGGAAAAAAATAGCCAGTCTCCTTCCATTATAATTTACAGCCTCAGAAGCACAATAGACTGTCACATGAGTCAGAAACTACTAGATGACAGCAAGTATGGCACTAACTTACATTATTTTAATGGATTTTTTCAGGTAGATATACATATATTAGTATATATTTATATATCTCACTGTCCCTTTATGTTACCTTAGACTGAATTGAACTGTAGATATATAAACAGCTGTAAAATAAATGTGTTGAAAGCTAGGATGGTAATTTTTCATAACCAATAATAATTCTACCATAATATAATAAAATGATAAAAATCATTGAAAATGTAATAACATAAAAGAAATATATTAAGGAAAATTAGAAATAAGCAGTAGGTTATGTCTAGCTGGCATATTAAATATGAGTACAAAACTATGTAATCATATCTACTAATTCACATCTGGTATATTAATCAAGTATAAGCTTAATTGCTTTTTAATACTTATTGAATCAGGATGCATTTAATGACCCAAGAACAAGCCCACTCAAGTTACTACTTAATATGTAATTAACCCTTGACATCTAATTAACTATATTTCTTTCCTAAATTGTGTATGTCAAAAAGTATTTGTAAAGAATGCTGATGGACCATAAAGAGAATTACTAATACAGTGAACAAAATTTTCACAAAATAAGAATGCTCTATAAGGAAAATTCATAGAGTCTTTCACAAAAAGTACAAACATGCTTCCTTCAGATTTGTTATTTATGTAGAATGCTGCCAAAGTGGTTTAGTGTCTTCATACCAACAATAAATAAAGAGTAAAAACACTGAGACTCATAAACTTTCTTTGTAAATATTATTATTTTAATACAACAATTATTTATCAAACAAGAGCATGCATACATTGTTAAGAGCAACAAGAAAACTCTTCTAAGTATAATAAAAGATAAAATATTTTCTTTTCACCAACACTAATCCTTCTTGATCCAGTTTTATCTTGATAATTATCTTGATAATTGTTTTTACCATAAAAAAAAAAATAACATACAGCTTTCTGAAACTGAGGATGACCTGAAGCACTGGCTGCAAAGGGTCAAGGACTGCAGCCTACAGTATGGATTAAAGCTCAACATCAAGAAAACAAAGATTATCACCTCTGGGGTGATTGGCAGCATCATGATAGATGGTGAAGAGACTGAGATTTTTAAAAGTTTTTGTTTCCTTGGCTCCACAATCAACATCTTGGTAACATCCAGAAAATCAAAAGACAAATTGCATTGGGAAAGTCTTCTGTCAGGTACATCTCCAAAGTACTGAAGTGCAATGATGTCAGTCTGAACACTAAGGTGTGCCTGATCCAGGCCATGGTCTTTACAATTACATGCTCTGAATCAGAAAGCAGGATCATGACCAGAAATAATTAGGAAGAGAATTGATGCCTGTGAACTGTGGTGCTGGAGAAGAATATTGAATATACCATGTACTGCTAAGAAAATGAACAGGTTAATTCTGGAAAGAATGAAACCAAGCTACTCCTTGGAAGCAAGGATTCTAGAGCTCCTTCTGACATTCTTTGGGCATGTTGCAAGGAAGGATCAGTCCTTGGAGATGGCCATTATGCTTGGGAGGGTGGAGGTACAGCATAGGAGTAGAAGATCCTCTATGAGATGAATTGACTTAGTGACTGGAATAATGGGGTAGGTATGTCAGACACAGTAAGGTTGGGCCAGGATAGAGAAGGGTTCATAGGCTCATTATGAGTCACCAGCGACTTGATAGCATATAACAATGAATCTATAAAATATATTTGATCAATAGATAATTCAAGAAGCTGGACTATGTGAAGAGTGTGAATCAGGATTGGAGAAAGAGAAAACAAATATGGAGATGGCACAACTTTGTTTTGTGAAAGCAAAGTAAAGAGGATTTGATGGACTTCCTGAAGAAGATAAAAAAAAAGAAAAACCTTCCACATGGATTATATATTAAAATACAGAATACAAAAACTGTTGCCATTGGACAAATAGGCACATTAAGATGGATGGAAAAGGTATTAATTTGTCAAGTCTTTCATTTTACTTGGTCCTTCAGTAATCATCACTCAAGAAATAAAAAGACAGGCTTCTACATGTGTAATTTCTATGTGTGTTGCTTCTAGGCCCCATATCCAGTCAATTAACTAGGTACTTGCCTTAAAAATTTCTTAGTTTATCCTGGACTGGTCTTATCCCTGGCACACTAGGCTGCAGTTCTGGTGCCTGACAGGGCCCTCCTCCTGTAACTGGAGGCTCCTTAGCCCTGCCACCTGGACACCAAGCCTGCTGGCTGAAAGAACTTACACAGTTGTCTGGACTCTCCCACCTGCTATCTCGGAGTCCAAAACTGGTGCTTCACTAGTAAGTCCAGTTCTGCTGAGGAGACACTCCACTAGCTGCTTTGGAATTCCTGGCCATGCTGCTAAGAGGACTGACCACACTATCTAGAGAAATTTGCCCCATAGTCTAGAAGCCCCAACCCCAAAACTTGGAGGACAACCCACTGCCACCCATCTGAACTGAGCCAGAGACATGAGTATCACAGGTGAACCCATTTCATTTCCTCTCCCCTCCCAAAACATGAGCAACTTTTAGCCCAGTGCACCTTGGATTGACCTTGCTGCAGCAGTTGTCTGACAGAGAAAATTGCTAATTCACAGGTCTTATCTCTCCCAAACTGAAGCAAGTCTTTACTGAAGTCAAGAGTTCAGAGAGAAACTCAGGCAGGTTAGATGCCCCACCCTCCTCTGGAGTAGTGACATCAGATCTAGAACCTGCTATCATCCCAGAGATGAAAAACGCTATCGCAGGAAGAAGGTTATTTCATACCCTACCCAAACCCAAAGCAAGATTTCTTCCCCCAAAAGTGAGAAAGCATCAATGGGTTCTCTGAAGCCAGAGTCTGATGGAACTTTCTGACACATAATATAAAAGAACAATGTGGTGGTGGTTATTGATTGCTGACAAGTATAGTATGACTCATTGCAGCCCTATGAACAAAAGGCTTGAAACCTTTCTATAACTATCATTTGTCAAAGTTCAAAGAGTTTACAAAACCATGTTGTTTAGGAAGTGGATATTTTCAATGGGTGAAAAACAAACAAAGAATTATAGAACTCTGAAAGTAAAAACCAAGAGGAATTAAAAAATATAAAAAAATCCAAAACAATGCAAATAAAACAAATGAGACATTAGAGGCTCTGGAAAAAACAAGAAATCACAATCCAAAATATGAGGACCAATGTTTTAGATGCTGTCAACATGTTAGAGGAACATATGAACAGAGTTGAAGGGATAGAATTGTGACCACTGATCTGCTAGAACAAAAAGAAGAATCAAAAATCAAAGGTAAAAAGAAAAAAGAAAGCTTAAGAATAATGTGGGCACCACCAAGAGGAATATTATGTGCATAATCAGAATACCAGAACAAGAAGAAGTAAGTAAAGGCACTGAGAAAGCCGTGGAAGAATTACTAGGAAAAACAAAAACAAACAAAAACCAAACAAAAAGCTTTCCAGGTATAGTGAAGAATAAGAAGATATATATTCAAGAAGCTGAGCGAACACCATATAGAATAGACCTCAAAAGTAAAACACCAAGGCATACCTTAGTCAAATCTGTGAAAACCAAAGATAAGGAGAGAATTCTGAAAGCAGCTGGGAAAAAAAAAGAGTAATCTCTAAGGGAGAGAGAATTAGATTAAATGCCAATTTTTCAGACCATGTAAGCAAACAGACAGTGGAATAAAATATACTGAACATTCAGAGATTAAAACTGTCAACCAAGAATACTATACATAGCGAAACTGTCCATCAAATACGAAGGAGAGATCAAGATATTCTCAGAAAAGCAGAACCTAAGGGAGTATATAAAAACAAGAACAATATTACAGGAAACACTGAGAGATGTCCTCCTTATAGAGGTGCCACAGAAAGCAAGATGGACCAAAGTAACCAACAACACCAAAAAGAAGTCAGCAAAATAATAACAATAAAATGTTGCTTCTCAATATTCTCACTGAATGTGAATGGTTTTAATGCACAAGGAAAAAAGAGTAGCTGATTGGATAAAAAAACCTAAAACCCAACAATATGCTGTCTAAGAGAGACACACATGAAAAGTAAAGATAAAGAAAGACTGAAAATAAAAGGGTGGAAAAAATAAACCAAAAAAGCAAGATACTCTCTGATAAAATAGATGTCAATCAAAAAACCATCACAAAGGACAAAGAAGGTCACTACAGAACGCATAAAGGGTCAATAGAATATGCGGAAATAAAATAATAAATATCTATGCGCCAAATGGTAGGCCTGCAAAATATACAAAACAAATATTAACAAAACTGAAAAAGAAAATAGACAACACTACTATAGAAGTTGGAGACTTCAATATATCACTCTCAAGAAAAGATAGAACTACCAGAAAGAAACTTAACAAAGACGCTGAAGAATTAAACCAAACAATAAACCAAATCAATCTCATAGATATATATAGGATAATGCATTCCCCAAAAAGCACAGTATACCTTTTTCCCCAATGTGCAGAATAGATTACATTTTTAGGTCACAAGGCAAGCATCAATAAGTTAAAAGACATAGAAATAATACAAAGCATCTTCTCATATCACAATGCTGAAAACATCTTGCTTGAACATGAAAGGGTAATAGAAGAAATAAAAGAATAAAATTTAAAAAGTTTCTTGAAACAAAAGACAAAGAAATCACAGTTTACCAAAACCTCTGGGAAACAACCAAAGCAGTAAACTGAGGTCAATTAATAGCATGAAGCAAACACATTAAAAAGGCAATAAAAATTATAAGTAACTCTCTAATGCAACATTGGACTTCAACGATGGATAGGCGGCCCTGATAATTAAAGTAAGGGTAAGTAAGGGCGGGATCGAGCCTGTGGAGCCTGCTCCAGGCCCTAAATTAAAATCTTTCACGAGGCTTGGCGACTGGAGTCTCCCTCCACTCTGGAAGTCAGCTGGCTATTCGGGTGGGATGACTGGCATCTCCATGGAGACTCCTCTTGGTGACAGTCTGGCAAAGGAAGTTATACAGGCACCCAGGTCTTTTTTCATGGGGTCGCTATGAGTCGCCTGCAACTGGACAGCATTTAACAACAACAACACCAATAACAGCATTGAGAGAGAGAACAGTTGGCCTAGAGGACAGAAAGTCAAGTTCTCAAACCAAAGGTGTGTGACTCTACTCTGCGTCCCTCAGGCCTGCCTTTAATTGTGTTTGGTGAAACATTTTTCTAAGTTGTGTAACCCTGGTATGTCCACTTTCTGGACAGAGGTAACTCGTGCTTGTTGTGAAGCCAAACACTGTGACACTGATGAGTTAAATGCAAGAATGGTTACCCATGGGAGGCAGTGTTAGGTGGAGCTCCCTGATTAAAACAAGCTTGGAAGCAGGAGTGGCATCCACTTCCATAATAGCTTGCCTCTGTAAATCCTATGAACCTGGAGAAAGGACAAAAGGTATACCGGTGTCCAGGACTTTTCGTTCACGGGGTCTCTATGATTTTCCTGCGACTCAACGGAACTTAACAACAACAACAACCAACCAACCAACCAACCCAACATCTAAATTAAATTGAAAAATAACCACTGACACACTCTGAAAACCGAAAATGACAACAATTAGGGTAGAAATAAATGAAATAGAAAATAGAAAAACAATTGAAACCATCAACAAAACCAGGAGTTGGGGAGTTGGGGAGTTGGTTCTTCAAAAAGGTCAATAAAATTGACAAACAACTTGAAAAACCAACAATGGAAAAGAAAGAAAAGACACAAATAATCTAAGAGATGAAATGGGAAATCTCACAACAGACCCAAATAAAATTAAAAAGGTAACAATGGAACATTAGGAAAAAATATACTCAAAAAAATATGACAGTTTAGAGGAAACAAATACTTAGAAAGTCACAACATACCTAAACTGACATAGACCAAAATCAAGTGCCTGAGCAGACTCATTACAAAAGAAGAAATTGAACCAGTAATAAAGCAAATTCCAAGTAAAATAACAACAACAACAAAAGCCCTAGACAAGATGGTTTTACAAGTGAATTTTATCAAACATTCAGAGAACTGTCATCAATTCTACATAAAGTGTTTCAGAAAATAGAAAAAGATGGAATTCTCTCAGCATCATTCTATGAAGCAAACAAATCCTTGATACTAAAGTCAGGTAAAGACAACACCAAAATAAAAAAAAAAATTAAAAAAAACACACTATAGTCCAAAATCACTCAAGAACATAGATGCAAAAATCCTGAATAAAATCCTAAGACATACAGCATTAAGTATAGATTGAAGCTCAACATGAAGAAAACAAAGATTCTCACCACTGGTCTGATTGGCAGTATCATGATAGATGGTGAAGAGATTGAGATTTTGACACCTTGCATTTGCTTG
>NW_006400201.1:712581-729700 GCF_000299155.1 Elephantulus edwardii | reverse complement strand
ATGAGATTGATTGATTCAGTCACTGGGGTAATGGGGATAGGTGCATCAGAGACAGTAAGATTGGCAAGGGATAGAGCAGAGCTTAGGACTGTTGTACAGTACAGTACATAGAGTCACTATGAGTCACAGGTGACTCGATGGTATATAAAAACAATAACAACAGTAGTATCCAATGATACATCAAAAAATTAATTAACCATGACCAAATAGGATTCATAACAGGTATGCAAAGGTGGTTCAACATTAAATTGTAGTGTGAATCAAAGTCTTTTTTCCAATAGGGTGAAAATGAAGCTTAACTGGGGAAAATTTTTGTTAACATTATTTAGACAAGAGTCTCCTAACAGCAGTTTACAGAATACTGCAGGGCCTCCACAAGAAAAAGGCTGATAATGCAATTACAAAATGGGCAAAAGACATAGAAAGAATTTTCACAGAGGAAAACATTCATATGGTTAACAGATACATGGAGACATACACAAAATCACTGGCAATAAGATAAATGTAAATAAAAGCCATAAGAAAATACCATTTCACCTCAGTAGCAGTGGCAATGTTTAACAGAATAGCAATCAATAAATGTTGGTGAGGATGCGGAGATATAGAAATTCTAATACACTGTTGATGGGTTATAAAATGGTACAACTTTGGAAGTCAGTTTGCCATTTCCTCAAAAATTTAGACATATCTCCATTTGTACCTCAGTTCTAATTTTTGTGAGGTTTATTTCAAGCACTGGAATAGCTGTGCCTTCTGAAATTCCCATGTGCAGCGTTTTGAAGAACAATGTTCATGGAAGCATTATTCACCATGGCAAGAACATAAAAACAGCCAAATGCCCAACCACAATCAAATGGATTGAGAAATTATGTTTACATTATGGAATACTATGCAGCACATAGGAGCAACGATTTTGAAAATCAATACCTGCCTTGGGAGGATGATATTCTTGATATCTTCTCACAGCTGATCTGGTCTTTGTTCATTTATGTTTAAGGCCTCAAGTCTGTTCCTGAGTTTCTTTTTAAATTAAGATGGGATAGCCTCAATATAAAATTTTTATTCCTGTGGATGTGATTTAACCTTCTTTAGCTTTAATTTGAACTTGTGTATGTGTAGTTGATGGTCTGTTCCACTATCAGCACATTGCTTAGTTTACACAGCTGATATTGGACTTCCCAAACAATTTCGTCCACACATGTAATCCATCTGATTCCTTTCCATACCATCAGGTAAAATCCATGTATATAGCCTGCGTTTATGCTTCTTGTAAAAGTATTTGATTGCGTGGAATTCTGTCATTCTATCCCAATTTCATTTTTGTCACCAGTCCGTACTTTCTCACTGCTGATCCTTCTTCCTGGTTCTCAACTTTCATATTCAAAGTCTTCCATTATTAGTAATGCATCTTGGTTACATGTTCAATCAATTTCTGACTGCAAGAGTTGGTAGAAGTCATCTATTTTATCCTAGTTGGCTCTGATTTTTGGTGCATAAATTTGCATGATAGTGGTATTAACAGATCTCCCTTGTATGCATATTGATATTATCCTGTTAGTCACAATATTGTCTTTCAAGATGGACCTAGAAATAGCCTTTTTAGCTATGAAAGCAACCTGTATTTTCTCACCTTTTCATCTTCGGCATAGTAGATTGTATGATAGTCTCATAAAAATGTCCCATGTCAATCCATTTCATTTGCTAATACCTGAAGTGCTTGCTGCACAAAATCAAGTACTGTAGCCTTCAAAATGGATTGAAGCTCACTATCAAGAAAACAAAGATTCTCACCACTAACCTGATTGACAGCATCATGATAGATGGCGAAGATACTGAGATTGTAAGCAGCTTTAGTTTGCTTGGCTCCACAATCAACACTCTTGATACCAGCAGGCAGGAAATCAAGAGAGGAATTACATTGGGAAAATCGGCTGTCAGGGACCTTTTCAGAGTGCTGAAGGATAACTACATCAGTCTGTAGACTAAGATGTGCCTGATCCAGGCCATAGTATTCGCAATTGCTTGTTATGTGTCAGATAGCTGGACAATGACTAGGGATGATAAAAAGAGAATTGATGCCTTTGAGCTGTGGTGCTGGAAAATAGTGTTGAATATACCATGGACTGCCAGGAGAACAAACAAGTTCATCATATAGAGGATGAAACCAGGCTGCTCCTTGGAGGCAAGGATTCTGAGGCTTCATCTGAAACACTGCGGGACTGTTGCAAGGAGGGACCAGTCCTTGGACCGGGATATCATGCTTGGAAGGGACAGAGAAAGAGAGCGAGACCATTGATGAGATGGGTTGATTCAATGACTGGGGTAATGAGGGTAAGTGTGTCAGAAACAGTAAAATTGGCACACGATAGAGCAGGTTTCAGGGCTGTTGTATATAAAGTTACTATGAGTCACAAGTGGCTCAAAGGCACATAACAACACAACAATACTTAATATGTTAATATTTATGTGTTCCTTTTCTTACTAATGTCCAATTTTCCTTCTTTCAAGCTTCTCATATTCTACTTTCCAATCATTAGTTAGTTTCTGCTTACAACTGTTCTTCCTCCTTTGTGTTTCCAAATTTGAGGGTTCAGCCTCAGTTGCTATAACTGTTAATCTGCTCCAAATGTGTTTTACTGTACAAAAGGTTTTAGAAAACCTGGTATATTTCACAAATGGATGACCAATACTTCTTCCTAGTCTGTCTTAATTTAGATGCTTAGTTTTAGAACAATATCTGACAGACAAGGATTTTACTGAGCAGATTAAAGACACTTTCCTTACAGAAATAACCAATACATTTACGTACCCCTTACCCAAACACATGTGTCTTGTTCCTTTCCTTTTCCTGCTGCACCAGTAAGCCGTACATCAGTCCAATACATCAGTATTCCTTTCACTTCCTCCTACCTTGTCAAGCTGCCCTTCCCTAGTCATCCCTTGATATGATATCTTAGTCCCCAAGTCACTTCTGTGACATCTTGCACCAATCACTGCTACTAATTTTCTCACCTAGCAAACTGACTGGAAAAGATTCACATTTATTCCCATTAAAAAAAATGACCCTACAGAGTGTGGAAATTAACATTAATTTTGGAAACAATATTATTCACATCACATGCTAGCAAAATCCTGCTGAAGATTATACAGAAATGACTGGAATAGTACATTGACAGAGAACTACCAGATATACAAGCTGGGTTTAGAAGAGGTCAGATTAATCTTGGCAGAGAGCAAGATGGACACAGATAAATGTCTATCTGAGTTCATTCACTATGCAAAGGCATGTGACTGTGGGGATCACAACAAATTGTGGCTAAACTTGAGTAAAATGGGAATCCCCAAAACACTTGATTTTGCTTATGTAAAACCTATACTTGGAACACTAAGCAGTCCCCAGAAAAGAGCAAGAAAACACTGCATGGTTCAAAATCAGGAAAGTTATGCATCAGGAATGCATCCAGTCACCATACCTTTTCAATCTATATGTAGAACAGATCATTCTGGAGGCTGGACTTTATGAGAAGGAATATGGCATCAGAGTTGAGGAAGACTCATTAATAACCTATGTTATTCAGATGACACTACTTTGCTTGCTGAAACTGAAGCACTTGCTGCAGAAGGTCAAGGACTTTTGTTTTCAATATTGATTGATTATCAACATTAAGAAGACAAAGATTCTCACCACTGGGCCAATTGGCCTCACCATGATAGATGGAGAAGAGATTGAGAGTATTAACAATTACAGCTTGTTTGGCTCCACAATCAACATTCTTGACACCAGCAGTCAGGAAATCAAAAGACAAATTGAATTGGGAAAATATTCTATCAGGGACCTCTCAAGAATACTGAAATGCAACGATGTCTGTCTAGAGACTAAGGTGCACTCAATTGGGGATCCAAGTGAGGAGGGGTAGAAGCAGAGGGGTGAGAATAGTCAGGGGGAAAATTATGGGGTCACATTTTTCAATGGGTGGAGAGCAAGGGTAAAGGAAATTGGAAAGATCTGTGAGGGATTTGAAAAGTTAGGGTAATGGTGAGCATAGTTCAATTCTGATTCATTTTATAAAACACTATTAACGGGAACGATTGTATGAAACGCAGTGTGAATGAAGTATAGTGTAAAACACAATGTATATGAGTTTTGTATGCAAACCAATATAAAATAAATATTGTAAATTTTAAAAAAAATCAGTGGTACTGAAAAAGAGATCCAAACTGCAATGCAGGTATTAAAAAAATATGGAACCCAGTAATTTATGGAATTTTTTTTAGTTAATTCAATAAATAGAAGCAGCCCTGGGAATACTCACTAATCTATGCTAAAATATTTAGAAACCCAAATAATTCAAAAGGATTTTTATGTGTGCCTACAACAACAAATACGTAATTTAACAAATATAGAATGAAAAACATAATTCAAATAATATATTGCAAAAGAATAGGCAAAACGACTCGATCAAACTGGATCCAGAAGATACTACGTGATATTGCTCTTGCCAGATGGCTATTGTCTGAAAACATAGTACTCCAGAAAGATGTTTATGTGGACTTTATTAATAATACAAGGCATTGATCTCTGTGATGCATAACCAACTTTGTATAACCTTTAAAAGATTTGATATCCCAAAACACTTAATAGTTGTAATGTGGAACCCATACAGAGATCTAGAAACATTCTTTAGAACAGAACAAGGGAATTATACATGCCTTTCCCTGCTCCTTTCTCCATGACAAAGATCATAAAAGCAGAAGTCTATAAGAGAACACAGATGGTGACAGGCTATCCTTTATAATTCAGCTTATGAGGTATAAAATAAAACCCATCTATCTTAATTAATTGATCTTCTAATCAATTCTTCAAGAAAAATGATTCTAAATAAAGAAAACATTCTTATAATAGTTATAATTAAATTTTATCAAAATTATTGATCAAATAAAAGAAGATAAGGAGAACTTGCCAAACTTTACAAAATGTTTGGCAGAACCTAAACTAAATAGATGAAAACACTTTCATCTAACTAGATGAAAGCCCTAATCTATTTTGTCAGTTTGACCATTTCTCAGAAGATTTTTTACTTTGCAATTCTCAGAAATTTTACTAAGATTGCCACAAAGATTATGTTCAAAAATCACCTCTATATCTAAAATCCAACCAATAAGAATTACTTGTAAATGTCAATCAAAAACATTTTAAAATGTCAATCAAATAGTTGCATAGTAAATGCTATCATTCTTAGTTTTGTCCTAGATGAAGCTACTTTAGGTATCTGAATTTTGGAGTACATGGTTTCATTTTGTGGAATTGGTTTCTTGATTCAAATACTTTATTCTTTTTTTTAAAAAACCCTCCTTTATTCTTTTAATATATCACATTGCTACATTTTACAGAGGTTCTAGACTTAACACTTTTTAAAAACAAACAAAAACAAAACCAAAAATGAAATATTATTTAATATTATAATTCAGTTTCTTCCCAAAATAGATCATTTATTCCATAAAGTTATGTATTAAATATTTTCCATGAAATATTTTAATATATTTCAAAAGAAAAGTACACTTATAATTTTTTCTAGTATAGTTAACGTTCAGATTGCTGGCTTGAAAAGATTGTAATTATTAAAGGTCTAAATATATTCTTCAAACAAACATAATGCATACTTTTACTAAATGTATTTTGTTCAGTTACTTGGAAAGATTCTCACACCACTGGACCGATTGACAGCATCAGGATGGATGGTGAAGAGATTGAGATTATTCACAGCTTTAGTTTGCTCGGCTCCACAGTCAACACTCTTGGCACTGGTAGCCAGGAAATTAAAAGACAAATTGAGATGGGAAATTCAACTGTTAGGGACCTCTCCAAAGTGTTGAAGAGCAATGCTGTCACTCTGGAGATTAAGGTGCACCTGATACAGGCCATGGTCTTTGCAATCACTTGTTATGCATCAGAGAGTTGGACAATGACTAGAGAGGACAGAAGGAGAATTGATGCCTTTGAGCTGTGGTTCTGGAGAAGAGTATTGAATGCACAATGGACTGCTAAGAAAACATACAGATTCATCCTAGAGAGGGTTAAACCAGGCTGCTCCTTGGAGGCAAGGAGTGTGGCAAGGCTTCGTGGGACATACTTTGGACATGTTGTAAGGAGAGACCAGTCCTTGGAGAGGGACACCATGCTTGAGAGTGTGGAGGGACAGCGCAGGAGAGGAAGATCCTCTATGAGGTGAATTGATTCAATGACTGGGGTAATCGTGATGAGTGTGTCTGAAACAGTGAAATTGGCACAGGACAGAGCAGGGTTTAGTGCATAGGTCGCTATGACTCAACAGCACATAACATCAACAACAACCTGGTAAAACAATGAACAACAATTAATAATAAAATAATGCTAAAAGAAAATGCACTTTAGATTGGTTTTCAGGATATTTAACCAGCTAAATCTAGTTAAACATATGTTAAATAAGACAAATTGCAAAGATATACAAGCATTATATGAATGCTATTATGTTTTCATTAATATCTTATATGTAGGAGTGCAGCTTTAAATATGGACTGAAGCTCAACGTAAAGAAAACAGATTCTCACCACTGGGACTTTTGGCAGCAACATGATAGATGGTGAAGAGATTGAGATTATTAACAGCTTTAGTTTGCATGGCTCCACAACACTCTTGGTGCCAGCAGCCAGGAAAAGACAAATTGCATTGGGAAAATCTGTTGTCAGGATCCTCTCCTGAATATTAATGAGCAATAATGTCAGTCTGAAGACTAAGATGCTCCTGATCCAAGACATGGTCTTCGAAATTACTTGGTAGGCATCAGAAAACTAGGCAATGACTAGGGACGGTAGAAAGAGAATTGTTTCCTTTGAGCTGTCCTGCTGAAGAAGAGTATTGAATGTATCATGGACTGTCAGGAGAACAAACAGGTTCAACCTGGAGAGAAGGAAAGCAGGCTGCTTTTTGAAGGCAAGAATTCTAAGGTTTTGTTTGCTATACTGTGGGCATATCTCAAGAAGGGACCAGTCTTTGGAGAGAGGCATCATGCTTGAAAGAGTGTAGGAAGAGCACAAGAGAGGAAGACCATCAATGAGATGGATTGATTCAGTGACTAAGGTAATGAGGGTAGATGTGTCAGAGACGATAAGGTTGGTAAAAAGGACAGAGCAGGTTTCAGGGCTATCGTACATATAGGGTCCCTGTGAGTCGCAAATTATAACTACCATTATGTTGTTGTTTGCCATCCAGTCAAATGAGATGATAGCAACTATATGAACAAAAGACCTAATGCCTTTCTATAACTGTCATAATTTCACCAAGTTCATAGAGTTTCCAGAGGTATGTGGTTTAGGAAGTGGATGCCATTCCTGCTTCCAAAACTGTTTTACAACTGGGAGCTCCACTAAACACTGTCCACCTTGGGAAGCCATTCCAGTATTTGGTACGCCAATGGCACAATGTTCGGCATCACAACAGCACAGGTTACTTCATGCTGCACATTGACAAAGTGATGTACAAAGTGGAAGAGTCTTCCTCCAGATATAATAGTTTCAGTTTTACTTACCAATAGTTAAATGTATTCAAGTTGAATATGACAAAAGAACTAAACTTTGTTCTATTACTAACATAGTTTCTGTACAGAGCTCTGTTCTATAACTACCATAATTCTGTACATTTAAAGACCTTAGAGAGTTTATAGAGCTTAGAGAGTTTGTAGAGTTTAGAGAGTTTGTAGATTTCCTAGAGGCATCTAGTTTTAAAGATGTCATTTATATTTAGGCATATAACCATACTTATCTAGTTCTTCTTACAGTTGTTAGATGTTGTTGGGTAAACTATGATTCATGGTGATTTTATGAAAAATAAAATGAAGGACTCACTTAACGTATACTATTCTTTTAATCTTCACCATGATCATACTCATTGTTGCAATCACTGGGTCTTTCTATTATATTGAGAGTCTTCCTTTCTTCCACTGAACCTCAACTTTTCAAGCCAAGATATATTTTTCCAAGGACTGGAGTATATTGTCAATATGTTTAAAGAATGCAAGAAAAAAATTTCACCACTCTTGTCTTTAGTGAGGAACTTGGTTGTACCTCCTCCACGACAAATCTGTTTCTTCTTTTGCAGTCCATAGTATGCATACCCAATATTCTTAACAAACAATATTATTAAAATCCATTGATCTTCCTTATTCATCATCCAAATATCAAATGCAAATGAAACAACTGAAAATACCATGGTTTGGGGCAGGCACACATTGATCATTAAATATGACATTCTTGCTCTCTAACACTATAAAGAGGTCACTGAGAGCAAATGAAGTATTTTTTTCCATTGCTATGCATTTCTCTGAATGATGAAATTTGGACAAGATTTTGTAACACCCATTATTATACTACAATATTCTCATAGAATGTCCACATGTTCTTAGCAGCAGCAGTCAAGAAACCAAATGATGTATTACATTGAACAAATCTTCAAACGAATACTTCAAAGTGTCAAAACCCAAAGGTACTACTTTTCTGACTAAAGCACTCCTCAAATTAGCCATGGTATTATATTATCCATCAACTTGCAAGTATATCAAAGCTGAATAATGAAGAAGAAAAGCCAACGAAGAGCTAATTTCTTTGAATTTACAATATTGGTGAAGAATATTCCCTATAATATTAGACTAACGTGTTCTATTAAAATTATTAGTACAAAACTGGTTCATAAAAGGCCATTAAGATTCAAGGAGAAGTGATAGGGAATGGCAAAGGACACACGGACAAAGGAGATTGATCAGAACTGGCTTTGGCAAGCACTGTGGCAAATGGACAATTAAAACAGATTTTAAGGGGGAGGGGAAGAAGAACAAACTGGGGAGGAGGGTAGAGAAAATAGTGCAGCAATGAATGAACAAAAACCAATAATCTCTGTAAATGTTCATTAAAATTAATAAAATTTAATAATTTTTAAAATGCCATTAAGATTGTATAAAACGTCAAAGTTTTAAATCAGCTATCTGCTGTATAATGAGTAATTGAGAAGTCCATGGTTTAAATCAGGCACACTTTAGTTTCTAGACTGAGATTATTGTTCTTCAGTTCTCTGCATAGGTTCCTGACAGCAGATTTTCCAAATGCAATTCACCTTCTGAATTCCTGACTGCTGGTACCAAGAGTATAGAATGCCTGAAATTGTCAACAATCTCAATCTCTTCAGATTCTCCTCAGTTTCAGCAAGCAAGCTTGTGTCATCTACATAATGCAGGTTGTTGATGAGTATTCCCCCAATCCTGATGTCACATTCCTCCTTATAAAGTTCAACATCCTGAATGATCTGTTCTACATACAGATAGAAAAGGGATAGAGAGAGGACACATCCCTGCTGTCTCCTTTCCTGATTTTGAACCATGCAGTGTTAACTAGCTCTGTTTTGATAACTGCTTTTTGATAAAAATATTTTTCATTTGACCACAATCAGGTTTTCTGGATTCCCATTCTTCTTAAGGGTAGCCATAATTTGTTGTGATCCACACAGTCAAATGCCTCATCATAATCCTCCCTCATTAATAACACAACACATAATTCAGCCAAAATGAAATCAGAAGCATAATGAGGCAAGATTTACACTACATTTACAAAACAATGCAAAATAGAAGGCTTTGGCTGGAAAAAGCATATAGTAATTAATTCAATCCTCCACAGCTATAGATCTCCAAAAACCAAACAACTCTGCCATGGAAGAAAGGGATGGAATGCTGCTTAAAAATAAGAATACTGTGTCTTCATCTCATTTATTTTGGATTTGTTAGTAGAAGGAGCCAGTCCCTAGAGAAGCACATCATGCTTGTTAACTAGAAGGTGAAAAAAAGAAGAGAAAGATTTTCACTGAAATGGACTTAAACATTGGCTGCAATGTTGCTGCTGTTGTTGTTATGTGCCGTCGAGTTGCTTGCAACTCATAGTGACCCTATGTAAGTCAGCCCTAAACCCTGCTCTATCCTGAGCCAATCTCACTGCCTCCGACACACCCATCCCGATTACCCCAGTCACTGAATCAATCCACCTCATCAAATATTATAATGATTGTGAGGATGACACAGGATTAAGCAGTGTTTCACTATATCGTACACATAGGGTTATGGTTACTATGCATGGGAACTAACTCAATGGCCTTAACAACATCCTTGGGTAGGTAAATTGAATCTGTATATTGAATATATTGATTAATAAAGCATTAGTGCATTTGGGAGGCTGGACCTTGTGAGGAGGAATGTGGCATTAGGATTGTAGGGAAACTTATCAACAACCTGTTTTATGCAAACAATACAACCTTACTTACGAAAACTGAGCAGAACCTAAAAACAGTTGCTGCAGAAGGTTAAGGACTGCAGTTTTCAGTAAGAATGGAAGCTCATCAAGAAAATAAAGATTATCACTACTGGGTCAATTGACAGTATCATAATAGATAGAGAAGAGATAGAGATTGTTAATAATTTCAGCTTTCTCAGTTCCACAAACAATTCTCTTAACACTAGCAGTCAGGAAATCAAAGATGAACTGCACAAGGAAAATCTTCTATCAGAGACCTCTCCAAAATGCAGAAGAACAACAATGACAGGTTAGAGATGAAGATGTGCCTGATCCAGGCCATGGTCTTTGCAAGCACATACTATGTATCAGAAAGGTAGACAATGGGTAGTGTAACAGAAGAAGAATCAATGGTTTGAGTTGTGCCAGAGAAGAGTATTTTTTAATTATTTTAAAAATATTTGTTTAAATAAATGTTTATTTTATAATGGTTTGCTTACAAAATTTGTACGCATTTTCTATCCTGCTCCGAGCCTTTCACCATGGATCCTCAGACTTGTTTTACTAGTTACCTTTCTATTTTTACAATAATGGTGTTTTACAGTATTTTTCCTTCTGGGACCAAGTTAGTGCACCTAACATAGCACTCTCCAATCCCTCCCAAGTTATATAGTAATTTTAACAATCATTGCTTCTGCATGCTGTTTAATATTCTATCAAAAGAATGTACCACAATTTCTCAAATTATTTGATTGTGGTTGGGAAATTCAGTCATTTCCATATTCTTGTGATGGTGAATAACATTGCTATACACATTGTTGTACGAATCTCCATTTGTATGTCAGTTCTAATATTCTCAGGGCATATTCCAAGCAGTGGAATAGCTGGGTCATATGGAATTTCTATATTCAGCTTTTTGAGGAAACATTAAACTGCCTTCTTAAGTAGTTGTACCATTTTACAAACCCATCTACAGTGTATGAGAGTTCCTATTTCTAAGCATCTTAACCAACATTTGCTACTTGTGCTCATGTTAAACTTTGACACTACTACTGTGGTAAGATAGTACCTCATTGTGGTTTCTATTTGTATTACAGAAGAGCATTGTACATACCATGGACTGCCAAAAGAACCAACAGGCCTTCCTAGAAAGGATAAAACCAAGTTGCTTTTTGGAGGCAAGGATTTTGCAGCTGCATCAGACATATTTTGGACATGTTATCAGGAGGAACCAGTTCTTGCAAAAAGACATCATGATTGGAAAGGTGGAGAGATAGTGCAAGAAAGGAAGACCCTGGATGAGATGGATTGACACAATAACTGGGGTAATGAAACAGATGTGTTGAAAAGAGTAAAATTGTCTCAGGACACAGTAGTGTTCAGAGATGTGCATGGAATCACTATGAGTCACAGGTGACTCAATGCACATAATGACAAACAACAGCAGTTATTGTGTTGTTGTTATGTGCTGTTGAGTCACTTGCGACTCATAGCAACCCTATGAACAACAGCCCTAAACCCTGCTCTATCCTGTGCCAATTGCTGTCTCCAACACACTCACCCTGATTACCCCAGTCACTGAATCAGTCCACCTCATAGAGGATCTTCCCCTCCTGCACTGTTCCTCCACCCTCCCAAGTATGATGTCCCTCTCCAAGGACTGGTCTCTCCTTACAACATGTCCAAATATGTCAGACGAAGCCTCAGAATCCTTGCCTCCAAGGAGCAGTCTGGTTTTACCCTTTTCCGGATGAATCTGTTTGTTTTCTTAGCAGTCCATGGTACATTCAATACTCTTCTCCAACACCACAGCTCAAAGGCATCAATTTTCCTTCTATCTTCCCTAGTCATTGTCAAACTCTATGATGCATAACAAGTGAGTGCAAAGACCATGGCTTGTATCAGATGCACCTTAGTCTCCAAAGTGATATTATTTCTCTTCAGAACTTTGGAGAGGTCCCTAACAGCAGACGTTCCCATTGCAATACATCTTTTAATTTCCTGGATGCTGGTGCCAAGAGTGTTGATTGTGGAGCCAAGCGAACTGTTCACATAACAACAGTACTACTTAAATAAATGTTATTTTATTATGAATACATATATAGAAATTACTGTTTCTGAAGAATAACATTAACAATGAAGTATATAAATAAACAACAATTATAGTATGCCTCACGTGCCCAGAATAAGAATATTCAAATATACTATCTTTGGAATTAATTTTACCTTTGATTTTATTTTCTCTTTCATGCGAGAAAAAATAAAACTATTTTGAACTTTTTACAAGGAAGATTTCTTATGTAAATTTTGTAATTTCTTTTGTATCTTATTCTTCAGGCTGACCTTCAAAACACATATATCTTGATGTAAATATTCCCCTTGAAATGCCTAGTAAAATTCAATTATAGAATTATAATTGGTTACAATGTACATATACACAAAAACACACACATCAAAGAACACATGCACACAAACACACATATGAAATAGATCTTCTTAACATGTGTGTGTATATGTTTTAGGAGTATGTGCTTAGTTATTATAACTGTTTATATTCAAAAGAACTCATAAGGCATTGTTATAAACACACACACAAATGCAGAGTAACAGAATTGATGACAAAAGACATTGAAGAAGTCCATCTCTTGTAATGGGTTCAGTTTTTAATTTTTTAATGGAGAAAGAGTGAATAGATGGTATTATAGTTTATGTTTTAATTATCTGAATGATTAAATATATGTATTCATACAACAACAAATCCTCTCCTTCTGTAGTACAACCCACATTTCTTTATTACACAAGCATAATAGAAGGAAGTGTTCTCTCCTGTACTATAATACATACAGTAGAATATTTCAAGTAGGTAATAAATAAATAACATTTTACATTATTATATTAGAATACTTTCATCATATAAAATGATCTAAACTAACAAAGAATACATTATTAAATCTGAGTAAATATATAACAAGTAAATTGGCTGAGTCAGTAAGCAAAAACTTTCCGACAATGAAAATTCAATAATCAGATGACTCTACTGGTAACGACTATCAAATATTTTCAGAGAAATTAATATCAATCCTTCTGAAAACATTCTAAAATACTATTCTTTGGATCTAAAATTATCTTAGTACTGAGACCACAAAGATACTACAAAAATATCAAACTATAGACCATATGCCTTATGAATACAAATGCAAAACCACACCAATAAATAATAGGAAACTGAATTCAGTAGCATATTAAAGTTATTATAACCCATGACCAATTGAGATTTATTCTAGGATAGAAAGATTGCTTCAATGTAGAAGATAAATCAGTATAATACATGTTCTTAATAAGATGAAGAGTAATAAAATGAGAAGGGAAAATAATTCCAAAACCAAAAACCCAAATGAAAAGCCAGATCATATCAATAGACACATAAGAAGAAAGGATGGCATTTTACAAACTCCAAAACTTCTTGACAGTGAAAAAAATATAAACTAGGAACAAAATTCCTCCACACAAAAAGGATCACATTGGAAAAAAACACATACAGAATTATACTGAGTGAAAGACAAAACTGTTTACTAAAAAACAGGTAGAAGACAAAGATTCTTTCTTTCACCACTCATATTCATCACAATACAAGGATTTTAGCCAAATTAGGAAAGAAAGAGATGTAAAATGGATATAAGTTAAAAATTATGCAAATTGCAAACTAGATTCTTTGATTCTTGTTCTTATATGTATATAAGCAGAAAGCCTTCCCGTCCTTTTTCTGTTTTATTTTTGTGTACCATTGAGTGGGAACCCACAGATAGCTGACCCTATATTGGCTTTTCAAAGGCAGTTAATCACAAAGGAAGATATTGCCCAGCTTTTTCCTATGGAGCAGCTGCTAATGGATTAGAACCTCGTGCCTTTGGGATTGCAGCACAGTTTCTTAGTCACTAGGCCATCAGAGTTCCCTATGTTTTAAGGAGTATTGAATATACCATGGACTGCTAAGAGAACAATCATGTTTGTCTTGGAAAGGGTGAAGCCAGAATGTTCTTTGGAGTCAAGGATTCTGAAGCTTCATCTGACATACTTTGGGTATGTTGCAAGGAGGGACTGGTCCTTGGAGAGGGACATCATCTTTGGGAGAGTGGAAGGACAGCGCAGGAGAGGAAGGCCATCGATTTGATGGATTGATTCTGTGAGTGGAGTGGTGGGAATGATTGTGTTTGAGACGGCGAGGTTGGCACAGGATAGAACAGCTTTCAGGGCTCTTGTACATGCATAGGGTCGCTATGAGTTACAAGCGACTATCCGATGGTACATAACAACAACAAAAGACAAAAATCTTTTAAAGCTAAAAAAGATTATTAAATACAAAAATAGGTTCTGTTCATATATACTAGGAATGAAGGGATATTTTTGTGTGCCTTGAAGTTCGAACCAGTTGGTTTTCAGAGGCTGTAAATCACATGGGAGGAGAATGTCCATCTTTCTGCACAAAACAGTGGGTAGATTTTAATCACCTGCCTTTGGGTTGGTAGCACAATCCCTTACCTGGTGAAGCACAAGTGCCCCCTGAAAGGCTATTAAGGGACCAATTTACTTAAGAATAGCATCAAAAGGAATAAAATACTTGCAAGTTTAACGAAATGTACACTGACAACTACAAATTACTGCTGCAGAAAATTAGAGAAGACATGAATAAATGAAAAAGCATTTCCCCACCCCCATGGTTTGAAAAGCTGAATATTATTAAAATGACTTTACTGCCCAATGTGATCTACAAATTCAATGTCATTCTTATCAAACCACCAAAACCAACATTTTTGCAGAAAAGAAAAACTCCATCATAAATTTAATGTACAAATGGAAGCAACAAACCATTAAGTGTTGAAAACAAGAATACAATTTTAAAGATTAAAGTGCACCTGGTTCAAGCCATGTTGTCAATTGCTTTATTCACATGTGAATAGCGTTTTTTCAAGATGACCAGACATATGCCTTACCTAGCTCCTTTGTATTCTGTTTTATTACCAAGTAGTGCTCTTCTCTAAGGTAGACTTAGGTCCTTTTTTCATTCCATTGAAGAGTTTATAACAATTCATATTTTTAAAGTCTATTTTAGGTATTTTGAATGGTTTAAAGTGTCTATAAAACCATAAGCAACTATAAAAGCATGAGAACAAGGTTGGTCCCCCTCACCACTATATGGCACCTAAAAAATGTACCATGCCACCGTAGCTGCTCCATAAACATTTCTGACTGTTGTTATTGTTATGTGGCATTGAGTTACCTGTAACTCACAGTGATCCTACGTACAGCAGCTTTGAATCCTGCTCTATCTTGAGACAATTGCATTGTCTCTGACCCGACTACCCTCATTAACACAGTCACGCAGCATATCCATCTAATCCAGGGTTTTTCTCTCTTGCACTATGCCTCCACCCTTTCAAGCATGATGTCCATCTCCAAGAACTGGTCCCTACTTGCAACATGCCCAAAGTATGTCAGATGGAGCTTTTCACCTTCTTCAGGGTGGACTTGTTTGTTCTCATAGCAGTCTGTTGTATATTCACTGCATTTCTCCAGCATCATGACTCAAAATCATCATTTTTTTTTCTATCATCCTTAGTCATTGTCCAGTTCTGTGATGTATAACAAGTAATTGCAAAGACCATGGCCTAAATCAAGTCTATATTGTTTCTAGACTGATGCATTGCTCTTCAGTACCCTGGATAATACTCTGAATAGGTCCCGAACAGCAATTCTTCTTTTGATTTTCTGCCTGCTGGTATCAAGGGAGTTGATCATGGAAAGAAGTGAGCTGAAGCTGTTAACAATTCCAATCCCTTCTCCATTTGTCATGTAGAAAATTATTATAATAAAATATGTAAAGAACTGTAGTTAGCAAATCAAAAAGGACTAATCTGCTCAGTTTTTCTTAACCTGAGGGAACTGAATAACAAATTTAAGCCTCGAGTTGCAATACTTAAGGATTCTGTGGCAGAATGTTGAATGATACATACAAGAATCAAGAGAAGATGGAAAGAGTACACAAAGTCACTATACCAAAAAGAATTGGCTGACACGGAGGAATTTCATCAAACAGCATATGATCCTATGAACTATATGAGCTTATGGTAATGAAGGAGGAACTTCAAGCTGCTCTGAAGGATTTGAGGGAAAAAAATCTCAGAAATTGATGGAACACCATGCTTCAACAAAGAAATGCTACCTTGGACATATTCACTAAGGTGTGCCAAGAAATCTCTAGGACAATCACCTGGGCAACAGAATGGAAGAAACCCATATGTATTCCCGTTTCACAAAAAAAGGTGGCCTGACAGAATGCAAATTATCAAACACTATCATTAATATCTTCTTCTTTGTTCCTGACTTTTGCATTCCAGTCACCCATTATTATCAATGCATCTTGATTGCATGTTCGATCAATCTCCGATTGCAAAAGTTGGTAAAAATCTTCTATCTCCTCTTCCTTGGCTCTGGTTGTCGGAGCATATATTTGAATGATAGTGGTATTCACTAGACTTTCTTGTATGCGTATAGATATTATCCTGTCACTGACAATAATGTACTTCAAGATGGATCTAGCAATGACTTTTCTAACTATGAAAGCAACTCCATTTTACCTCACCCTTTCATCCCCAGAGTAAATATCATACGGTCATCCGACTCAAAATGTCCCATACCAGTCCATCTCATCTCACCAATGCCTAGTATGTCAATATTTATGTGTTCCATTTCTTCCTTAACAATATCTAATTTTCCTACATTCATGGTTCTCACATTCCATGTCCCAATCACCAGT
>NW_006400201.1:699188-710522 GCF_000299155.1 Elephantulus edwardii | reverse complement strand
TCAGAGACAGTGTGATTGGCACAGGACAGAGCGGAGTTTAGGGCTGTTGTACATAGGGTCGCTATGAGTCGCAAGTGACTCGACGGCACATAACAGCATAATAACATCATTAATATCCCATGCAAGATAAATTCTGCTGAAAATCACACAAAAACAACTGGAACTATATCAACAGAGAACTGCCAAAAGTAAAGGCTGGGTTTAGAAGAGGCTGTGGCAACCGGGACATAATAGCCAATGTTAAGTTTATCTTAGTTGAAAGCAGAGAGTCTTTCTGTGTCTCATTGATTAGGCAAAGGCATTTGACAGTGTGGATAACAACAAATTGTGACTGACTTTCAGAAGCATGGGAATCCCGGAACATTGATTGTTCTCATGTGAAACCTGTACTTGGACCAGGAAGCAGTCATCAGAACAGAGCAAGGAAACATTACATGGCTCAAAATCACGAATGGTGTAATCCAGCGATGCATCTTGTCTCCATACTATTTCGATCAATGTGTGGAACAAATCATCTGGGAAGCTGGCCTCTATGAGGAGCCATCATGTTTGGTAGAAGACTCATCAACAACCTACCTTATGCAGATGACACAACCTTCGCTGGAGAATGCTAAGGACTGCAGCCTTCATTATGGACTGAAGCTCAACATCAAGAAAACAGATTCTCACCAACAGCATCATCATTTTCTGACTAGATTAATAGTATTTGGTAATTGGCACTGTAATAAATTATAATATTTTCAGTCATTTAAGATATGGTTCATAGACTTATTTTTAAATGGTGTATCCTTTCTATAAACTTATATATAGATAAATGCCTACATTTTCATACTGTTAAAAAATAACATATTTTTACATGAAATATCAGTGGTAAAGTACTGGTACACCATTTTTAACTGAAATTGAGGAAAGTTTAAAATTTTTAATTTAAAATCCATGAGCAAATTCTAACCCAAACTGTGGATATGTTATAGGCTATCTCTTAAAAAAATGTTAGCAACTAATAGAATAATCTGATTTTTGTTTGAGTTTTTTAATGAGTTTTGGTAATGCAGTTGATAGATACTATTAACCCAAAGGTAGCACCTCTCTGGTGGTGTGATTCCACTAATGGCTCCATAGGAAAAAGAAGGGCAATCCCTTCCTCTGTGATTACAGACACAGAAAATCCACTGGAGGGTCAGCTCTGAGTTCTCACTCAGGGGCAATAAGTTGAGAGTTCATGTTAATAGAATAGGCTGTTCATACCAACTACCTGCTGCTGTGATAATGTTGTGTAACAAATATTCCCAGAGCCTACTTCAGATGGTTTTATAGTTTACAAACATGCATCTGTGACGTAGATTGCCCTTTTGTAGTATAGCACTTAACATATCTGACTGCTAACCAAAAGGTTTACAGTTTGAATTCAGTGGATACTCAGTAAGAGAAAGACAGTCCTCTGCAAAGATATTTCTCTCTCATTACCTTTTGATAGTAACCCAAGTGATAGTTGGCCCTCCATTGAGTTTCCAAGGCTGTAAATCACAAGTGGGTGAGACTTCAGATATGAACTTTGGATTGCAGCACAGCTTCCTAAGGACAATGCCACCAGAGTTCCCTCCACATTTACAAACCTAATGGAGGGTCACTATGAGTTGGGTTTGATCAGATGGCATTGGGTGTATTTTGGTGGGCAGTTTATCATTCTTGCCAATAGCAATTAGTATAACAAATCACATTGTTGTTACGTGCTGCCTAATTGAGTATTATTCGTAACGACCCTATGAATAACAGATCTGAACCATGTCCTAGCCTGTGCCATTATCACCATCTCTGATACACTTGAGCTCATTTATATACTGACTGTGTCAATCCATCTCAATTAAGAAAACAAAAATCTCCAAAATTGGCCTGACTGGCAACATCAAGTTAGATGGACAAAAGACCAAAATTGCCAATGACTTCCTCTTACTGGAAAAGAGTCTTGAACATACCATGGACTGACAAGAAAACAAATAGGTCTGTCTTGGAGAGGGTGAAAACAAGTCTCTCCTTGGAGTTTAGAATTTTGAAGCTCCACCTCATTTACTTTGGGCATATGGACAGAAGAGATTGGTCCTTGGAGAAGGACATTATGCTCAAAAGGGTGGATGGACAGTGCAGGAGATGAAGACTCCGGATGAGATGGATTGATACAGTAACTGGGGCTATGGAGGTTGGTGTGTCAGAATTAGTGAAACTGGCTCAGAACAGGGAAAGATTCAGAGCTGTTGTACATAGGGTCGCTATACATTGTAAGTGACTCAATGGCATATAAAATCAATATGATGTAATATGACAGGTTTGGAAGCAGGAGTGGCAACCACTACCTAAATAAAACGACTTCAGAAACTCTATGAACTTTGATAAATGTTGATAGTTGTAGAGGGGCTTCAAGCCTTTTGTTCATAGGGTCACTATGAGTTGTGCTTAACTGGAAGGCAATCAGCAACATCAACGACAACAGAATACACAATCAATACTAGTCAATAAATCAAAAGATATATTGTTTTTGTTGCTATGGTACATCTGATTTAATTATTGTCTTTTTAAATTTTTTCAATTTTTTCTTTTTTTATTGAAATTTTCATTAACTTTTATAGAGAACTTGGATTTCCATTAATTCATTGTTGCACATTTTCTTCCCTGTCCCCTTTACCCCTAGTTCACTTTATTCTTTCAAAAAAATACTTTATTGTTATACAGTCCACCCCTCTCTCAGTCCACTTTACTATTCAGTTCTTATTCTGGACTCTGGTCATGCCAATAATATCTAATCATATATTCCTTTTATACAATTCTCTCCCTTGTCTGTTTCAATGTCATGTACTGTACATTGTGTACACCCTCTTTTCTTACTTTCCTCCAACCCCCATGTCAATCTTGTTTTATAACAGTAGCATTATGCAGTATTTGTCTTTTTGTGACTGAGTATTTCACTCAACATAATGTCCTCTATAGTCATGCATTTTGTATAATATGTCATGAGCACTTTGTTTTTCAGAGCTAAGGATTGTCTTTTAAATTACTTGTTATGTATCTGTAAGTTGTACAATGAATGACGAGGGCAGAGAAGACAGTGTCTTTGAGTTGTGGTGGTGCATAAGAGTACTACCTATCCCATCAACTGCCAAATTAATACACAGATATGTCTTGGAGAAAGTGCAACCAGGGTGCTTCTTGGAAGCAAGGATGGTGAAGATTTGTGTCACATATTTGGATAGGTTGTTAGAAGTAGATGGTTCTTTGGAAAGGACATCATGCTTGGAAAGATGGAATGTTAGCAAAAAAATAGGAAGACCCTCAATGAAATGGATTGATGCAGTAGCTGTAACAATGGGCTCAAATGTATCAGAAAAGTTGGGGATACCACAGGATACAGCAAGGTTCAGATCTGTCTTTTATAGGATCACCCTGACTTGGCATGGACTTGAAGATATCTAACAGCAAAACAATTTTCTTAGAGAGCTGAGTTGCTGACTAAAAGGCCATGCCTGTCTGGCAATTAAGACCCACCTGCCTATCCATAAAAAAAGATTGGCAATCTCTTCCAGTGTGATTTATAGCTTCTGGAAAAGCTTTTGAATTCCCAGCTCTGAATCAGTTTTAACTTAACAGCAATGACTTTGACTTTGATTATCATAGCAGGGTTTCTGATGAAATAGCTTTCTATGTATTTAGATGCTCACTAGAATTGAGAACGTTCAAATTCATTAGCCAATCTTCTAAACACAGATGGTCCATTTTCTCCCATTAAAGATTTACAGCCTTGGTAACTGAAGCAGGGAATTATCTCCATAGCGGCAAGGTTTTTTGTTTATACTTATGACAGTGGCAGAGAAATGAAAACAAAAGTGAAAGGGAAAAAAAAAAGACACAAAAAAGCCCATGCACTTTAAACAAAAATCTCTGAATGTCTGGCATCCACTAATATCCCCTTGTTGTTGTTAAATACCAGAGTTGAGTATGACTCATAGTGATCCTATAAACAACATATCTGAACTCTGTCCTATCCTATCCTTACTATCTCCAACATACTCAAGCCCATTGCTGTAGACACATTGCCAACATATCTGGTTGATGGTCTTCCTCTCTTTCAGTGTCTCTCCACCTTCACAAACATGGTGGTTCTCTCTAAGGAATAAGGTCTCTTAACAACATGCCTAAGTTCACATTAAATAACAAACTTATTACAGAGCCAGTGTGAAAATACAAAAACACTTCATATGGCAAAATTTATCATAGAAGAAACAATCAAATGTACAGATTTATATTAGTGCCAATGAATATGAGAAACACAAAAATACTTGAAATATTTCCATTGTAAAGAAAATATAAAAATTTTACTTTGCTCTGACCTTAGAGTTTCCATGAAATATCTATGTTACACTGAATTATGAACATTAAATAGTTTCTTTCAAAATTCATAGTATACATTTTATTTTTCTCTGAAGTCCCATTTTATAGACTATTATTAGTAGCAAAATAGTCCACTTGATGGAGCAATGGACTGATTCAATATGTCAGATTCCATGTTCCTATTCAGTGGACTGAAATAAAGTCGAAAGAAATTTAATTTAAAATGGGCCAAATCAAGCATTACTTTATAAAGACTATTTGCATGTCATGTAGGAGATCTTCAACAAAAGTACTTTCGTGGTTATCTGAGCATATAAATACCAGGGCAAAATTTAAAAGCTTAACATTTTTTTCCCCTATCACAACTGTGCTATGATGGTAATCAATTTTTTTTCTTCTCTGTTAAAATGGATATCAAATATTGTGCAAAGGAAATAAAAACATTCCTTTTACTTACAACTTTGCAATGTAGAGAGAATAAAATCAGTTCTTAAAAAATTACTTTACTAATAATTCAATTTCTTTAATTTGAGCCATTTAAAAGTATTTATCTTATTTAGCTGGTATTAGTTTCATGAAAATATTGTGATATGATTTTATAGCCCTTGGAAATATCTTTAAATAACAGAAAAATATTTTCATCATTTTGATAATGTAGATTGGAAAAATGCCTTAAATTTATTTAATTATACCATAATTATTTGTATTTGTGTTAGAATATGTACAAATACAGATAATTAAAAGTGAAGACATTCAATTTGTTGCTAACAGAAATATACTTTAGGAAATACTGAATAATATATCATACCTACATTTAGAGATTATATTAAGGGAAAACAAATATGTTGCTTGCAATTTTTTTTATTCAGATTGAATTAAAGGGAGAAGTACACATTGTATTGTTTAAAAGTATATTAGAGGGATATGATTTATTCTGTGTTTTTTTTAATTCTTTTATTGTTGTACATTTGGCAAAACCCTTTTTAAACAGTAACTGAAAGAGAAACGTTTGTTAAATATTTGCTTGCTGTATTTCCACTTGCATAGGTAAGATAAAGAAATAAAACATTTTGTTTCACCCGTTCTGAAATTGTTATCTCATTAGAAATATAAGTTATTTACCTGCTTTAAAAATTTATGAACTCCCACCTTTCTTAGTACTCACTCTGTCTCCTTACTTTTGCCAGTGTGTACAGTGATGGCATTGTTCCTGTGTTCCACTAAATTCACAACACCTAAATCAACAAAAAAAGGCCATGGAGCACCGTCTTTCCAATCCCTGCTGTCCATCTTGATGAAGGTCTGCCTCTCTCCTTTTCTATTTTTCTAAGTATGATATACTTCTTTTTCTTTTTCTTCTGAGTACAGAAGTACTTTATTGATGATAAGATGGGCTCTCCCAAGCCCCTCATTTTTCTCAGGAGGTCCAAGCCCCTCCCCTTTTCAACTGGATGAAAACTGTGTCAAGGATGTGAGATTCTCAGGGTGTGTGGGGATTGAGTTAGGGAGCATGATATCCTTTTGCAAGTACTGACTCCTCCTGTTAATATACTAAAAAATAAGTTAAGTAGAATTTCACCATTTGCTTTTAAGGAGTATTCTATTGTATTTCTTTCCACACAGATTTGATTGTTCTTCTGGTAATCCATTATATTGTCAATAATCTCCACTAACACTACAGGTCAGAGGAAATAGTTCTTCTGTTTACCTTATACATTGTCCAGCATGCTGCTGTTGTGTTTAAGTCTATCAAATAGCAACTTTATGAACAATGGATTTCAACCCTTCCAAACTTGTGCCATCCTCATCATCTCAGTTATACTGGAGTACATTGCTATAGTCATAGTGTCAACCCATCTTGAGAGTATTCTTCTCTTTCAATGACCTTCCAGCTTTCCAAGCATGATGTCCCTCTTCATGGAATAACCACTGACATCTTCAATATGAACTAAAGCTCAACATGAAGAAGACATAGATTCTCATTACTGAGCCATTTGGCAGCAGTATGATAGACTGAGAAGAGATTGATGTTGTTAACAATTTCAGCTTGTTCAGTTCCACAATCAACACTCTGGCACCAGCAGTTCGGAGAAAAAAGACAAATTGCACTAGGAAAATCTGTTGTCAGGAACCTCTCAGAGTACTGAGAAGTAACAATGTCAGTCTGGAGACTATGTTCTACCTTATCCAGGGCATCGTCTTCACAATTACTTGATATGCATCAGAAAACTAGACAGTGACTAAGAATGGCAGAAGAAGAATAAATGTCTTTGAGTTGGAGTGCTGGAGAAGAGTTTTGAAAATACCATGGACCACCAAGAGAACAAACAGATCTGTTATGGAGAGGATAATATTAAGTTTCTCCTTGGAGGCTAGGATTTTGAAACTGTCTCACACACCTTGGGAACATAGCCAGGAGGAATATATCCTTGGAGAAGGACATCATGGTCAGAAGGGTGGAGGGACAGCATGAGAAAGGAAGACCCCAAATGACATGAATTGATACAGTAACTTGGAAATGGGAGTAAGTGTGCTGAAGTTATTGAGACTGGCTCAGTACAGGGCCGGCTTAAAAACTGTTGTCCATATTGTCACTATGAGTCACAGGAGATTTGACAGCACATAATAACTACAAACAACATGCCCTTAATATGTATGATAAAGCTTTGTCATACTTGCCTCCAAGGAAGATACTGTCTCTAAGTCATAACTATTTGTCCTTTTGGCAGTCCAAGAAAGACTTACTCTTCTCCAACAGCAGAGCTGAAAAACATTAACTCTCCTTCTATTATTCTTATTCATTATCCATTTTTTTAGAAGAATAGAAAATCAATGAAAAGATCATGATCTGAATCAGGCATATCTTCATCTTCAAACTGACATCATGGCTCTTTAGTCATTTGGAAAGGTCTGATATAAAACCGTTGAAAATATGATAGCTTGGGTTAGACACACTTTAATCATCAAAGTGACATGTATACTGCAAAGCACTTTAAAGAAGTCCATGATAAAATATTTTTTCAATAAAATATATTATTTCATTTCTTTCTACTGCCTCTGTAAATTTGGATTCAGGTAAGATGGAATTCTTGACTTTATTTTTGTTTCTCCATTTATCATAATTTTCATGAAAAATTGTTGTTATGTGCCATCAAGTCACCTTGGACTCTTTGCAATCCTATGAATAACAACTCTGAAGTCTGTCCTGTCCTGAACCAGTCTTACTGTCCCTAACACAGTTACCACCATTGTTTCAGTACTATATTAATCCATCTTATTTAGGGTCTTCTTCTCCTGTGTTGTCCCTCCACTCTTTCAAGCATAATTTCCTTTTCCAAGAACTGGTCTCTCCTTGCCATGTGCCCAAAGTATGTGAGACAGAGCTTCAGAATTCTAACCTTTAAGGAGAAAGTTGGTTTCCACCCCTCCAAGACAGACTGCTTTGTTTTCTTGCCAATCCAAGACACTTCTCCAGCACCACAACTCAAAAACATCAATTTTTCTGTCATTATTAGTCATCGTCCAGCTCTCTGATGCACAGAAAGTAATTGTGAAGATCTTAGGCTGGATTAGGCCCATTTTAGTATCTAGACTGAGATTATTGCTTCTCAGTACTCTGGAAAAGTCCCTGACAGCAGATTTTCCCAAGCAATTATTTTTGTTTTCTGACTGCTGGTACTAAGAATGTTGATTGTGGAGCTGAACAAACTGTAATTGTTAACAACTTTAATCTCCTCTCCAGTTAGCCCAGTAATGAGAATATTTGTCTCCCTGATATTGAACTTTAATCTATGTGGAAGATCACAGTCCTTGACCTCCTTCAGAAGTGCTTCAGGTGCTCCTCAGGTTCATCAAGCAAGACTGTGTCATTTGCATAATAGAGGTTGTTGACGAGTCTTTCTCCAACCCTGATGTCACATTCCTCTTCATAAAGCCCAGCTTCCCTAATGATCTGCAAATAGATTGACAAGATGTAGAACCAAGATGTATCCCTGACACACTCCTTCCCTAATTTTGAAACATGCAATGTTCCCTTGCTCTTAGGACTCCTTTCTGGTCTGATTATAGGTTTCACATGAGTACAATTTGAAATGAGGGGGAAGAAGGTGGTGGGCTTAAAAGATAATACAATCTCACTGTCTTCCAAAAGTGTCTTAACCAACCTGATTCACCTCATTTTTCTTGTCTACGTGCATGATCTCAGCATCTTTTGAATCTTTCATTTTAAGTTATGGCAATAAAGATTATTGGAGGTAGAAAGCAAACTTTAGAAATTTTTCTCTGTCTTATTAACAAGTGGTAATGGTCCTTTTATTTTCTGCAAAATATTTAATTATTTTTTTTAAGTGTGGCTGAGAGAAAAAGACTTTCAGCTGACCATGGATAGTACTTTCATAACAGTTCAGCATTAGTTTATTGAAAAATTATCTCTATCTTTGAACAGCAGAAACAATTTAAATTTCCAAAGTTGGAATATTTCTTAATAAATATTAGTTAAAAAGCATCATTTAATGACATTATATGTTGCAAATATCATATAATTCATAGATTAAAAAAATCTGTAATATTTTGTGGTTTCCATAGTATTCTGCCATATCTGTCAATGCTATAACTCTTAAAACAATGAAAGATTAAACAGATGCAAAGATCATGCAAGGAGACAAGAAAAAATGAGGAGAAATCATACTGGTAAAGATATTTTTAGAAGAAAGTGAGATTGTTCTCTATTAGTTTCTCGGCCTACAGCCCTCCTCCCTCTCTTTTCAGATTTAGGAGAAATCCCCAAGTCTTTATAATGTTGTTTAACAGGTACCTCCAGGGGAGATTTACAAGTAATTTTCAGCGATGTGCAGGATCTGAATTTACACCTTAAAGGCCATAGAGGATTTCCTACTATACACCCTAACCCAGAATTCTGAAGCAAACTGACCCTGAGATTTTTCTTTCTCTTTTTCCCTCCTTATTCTTCTCCATTGTATCCTTCTCTCTCCCCCTTAGTTTTGTCTGTTATTTGTTTGTTTCTCTTCTTTTACATTACCTTTGGGACTTGTGAGGAAGAACTTACATATGGCTCATTTTGCATCTTGATTAAAGGTACTGTCCAGTGGCTGATTTCAGCAGACGGAGACATAGGTAAACTAATTACTCAGAAAATATATAACATTAATCAAAAAGAGAAGGAAAAAATTTGAGTTCATTAAGGTGCATTTCAAGAGCCAAGAAATTGTTATAGCAGAGTATCATATCACTCAATCCTGTTGCATAGGAACCAACTCATAGTTGACTTTTTAGTGGGTTTTTGGAGGCTGTAAATCACAAAAGGATTGCTTGTCTTTCTTTCCAGGTGTAGATGCTATTGGATTTGAACCTTGGCAACACAATTTCTTGTGGACCAGCAAAGCTCCCTCAGGGGAATTGTCATATTTAATTTTATGCCAAACCTAGACAAAACATAAAATAGGCAAGTAAGAACAGACTTATTTTCTCACCAATCTCTCTTCATAATTTAGTCAACAAGTTATGACTGAATTATAGTACTACTTGTGTCACTGTGGATTAATCATCGGGTTGCTACTAAAAGATTAGTCATTTAAATCCACCAAGTCTATGAGGCTATCTGGTCTTTTAAAGATTTACAGCTTCCAAAACCCAGTTTTACTCAGCCTTTAGGGTCATAGGAGTACTTTGGATTGGATCATGTTTTATTTGGAGTGTGGTTGAATTTGCCAGTGGGAGAAATAAGTAAAGCAACTTTAGGTTTGTAATAGAAATATAAGTAAGCTTTTATTTTTTTTTTCCACTTGCTTGGCACAACACACTGGTGTATTACATCTTGGATAATAATTCTATTTGATATTATAATGACTTACTTTTTTTTAGTGAGATGTCTGTTTCTTTTGTTTGAATGGATCGAGTTAATAATTTAGAAATAGTATCTTGAAAATGATGTTACAGATTTTAATGTAAATGGATGTATATATTGACTGCATATTTATTTGTTGCTTAGCATACTTAAATGGACTTTTAAGATAGTTTTCATAAGGATAATTATATACAGATAGCTTTGAATGAGGGCTGCTTTGTAAAAGCAACATTCCCACTCTGTCTGTGTTTTGCATGGTTTTGATAATTTCACACATCAGATTAAATTTCATACTGCATTATAAATCAGTTTCACCATGCCCTTTTCAAAAAGACATCTAAAATCCAAGACTAACCTAAAAAATTACGTGATAATATTACTAGAGATAGTAGCACATTTATAATGAGTGATATTACATTTTGTTGTCATGGGAACAACCAATACCATTTGTTCTACAACTAATATGATGTGAAACAAAATGGGATAATATTTAAGCACAGGTGGAATAGACTTTTACTCAAAAACAGTTCTTTTAGAAAGAATAAATGCTATAGTTGCCTCCCACTTAACTGACTTTTAAGCAAAAACAGTTCTTTTAGAAATAATAAACGCTACAATTGCCTCCAATTTAACTGATTGTTCTTGTGTGAGTCCCCAAACCTCCTTCAGGCTTCTCAGTTGCATTGACTATCTCTCTGGAGCATGCCCTTTGATGCTTCTTTTGCAAAAAGTCTATTCTTATCACTGAGGATTTCACCTGTGTAAAAAATTTTGGAATTTGTCTTTTCACACACTCTAAAAAAAATGTACTCGATCAGTCTCTGAAGGTAGATAAGGATGGCCTCAAGCAGAGAAACAGAATGCATTTTTAAAAAGATAGCCCTACCTTTTCAGTTTTCCTTTTTTAAGTTCAGGTTCTTCTTCACTTGCAGAGTATTGCTTCTGAAATCTTATGGCCTGCCATAGGAAACAGAGGTACATATCACTATAATAGAATGCTTTTAAGTGTGTATTTGACTATATCTAATAAAGGGACATATCTTAATTTTTTAATCATAAGTATAGCTGGTATATATATATGTGACATATAC
>NW_006400201.1:697812-698339 GCF_000299155.1 Elephantulus edwardii | reverse complement strand
TTCTGAAGGGTCAGCTATTGGAGGATTATGACTCAACGGTACACAACAAACAACAAATTCATATATGTGTGTGTATTTATGCATGGAATATATCGTTGATAGCATAGTACTGAACATATAGAACAGCTAATCACAAAGTTAGCAGTTTAAATCCTCCAGGATTTTCCTATTATATAAATGAGTATGGCCTTGTGGTAAGATGGACTGGTAACTCCTGGTAACATGCCCAAAGTATGTCAGACAGAGCTTCAAAATCCTTGCCTACAAGGAGAAACCTGGTTCACCCTATCCAGAACAAACCTGTTGGTTCTCCTAGAATTCCATGGTATATTCAGTACTCTTCTCCAGAACCACAACTCAAAGGTATCAATTCTTCAATTTTCCTTACTCATTGTTCAGCTCTCTGATGAATAGCAAGTAATTGTGAAGACAATGCCTGCATTTGGTACACCTTAGTCTCCAGGCTGATATTATTGCTCTTTGGTACTCTGGAGAGGTCCCGGACAGCAGATTTTCCCAGTGCAATT
>NW_006400201.1:692387-693906 GCF_000299155.1 Elephantulus edwardii | reverse complement strand
GTTTTGATGGTTTTTTATTATTTTATTTATTTTATACTAGTTTACTTACAAAGTTCCTATACATTGTCTTCCACACCAGACTTTTCGTATTTCCTTTACCCTTCCCTCCCTCCACCCATCACATTGTATAATCCTATGATTAACCACTTCCCTGCCCATCTTCACACTTCTTACCTCCTCCTCTCCCTCTTGGATCCTTATAGATGTTCTACAGTAACAGTCTTTGTTTTCTTGATGTTGAACTTCAATCTATATTGAAGACTGCAGTCCTTGATCTTCTGTAGCAAATGCCTCAGGTCCTCCTTGATTTCAAGATTGTGTTATCTGTATAACAGAGTTGTTGATTAGTCTTCTTCCAATCTTGTTGCCACATTCCTCCTCATAGAGCCCAACCTACCTGATAATCTGTTTTGTATATAGATTAAAAAGGTATGGGAATAGGTAGCATCCTAACTTTGAACCATGCAGTGATGACTGCCTCCAGGTCAAGTATGATTTTGTCATTAAGTGTTGTTGAGACATAGGTGATTTATAACAACCCTATGAACGAAAGACCTGGACACTTGTATAACTTCCATCCTTTCTCCAGCTTCATAGGGTTTCCAGAGGCAAGGTATTTCAAAAGTGGATGCCATTTCTGCTTCTAAGCTTGATTGAATCGGGGAGCTCCACCAAGTACTGTCCACCATGGATAACAATTATCACATTTGACACATCAGTATCACAGTTTTCAGCTTCAAAGCAACCATGAGTTACATCTGTACAGCATGTAGACAGACCAGGGTTATATGACTAAGAAGAATGTTTGACCAAAAACAATTAAAAAATAAATTTATAGTATAGGTTTAACATAGTGTTCTTGGATTCCCATCCTCCTTAAGGTCAGCAACAATTTATTGTGATCCACACAGTCAAATGCCTTTGCATTGTCAATGAAACATTGGTAAACATTGCTCTGATACTCTCTGTTTTTAACTAAGATCCATCAACATTGACTGTAATATCCCTAGTGCCACAGTCTCTTCTAGACACAGCCAGCACATCTGGCATTTCTGGTGTGCTGTTTGTAATTTTTGAAACTTTATAATAGGATCTTGCTTGCATGCTATATTAATGATATTATTCAATAATTTCTGCACTTTTTTGGGTCATTTTTCTTTGAAATGGGAATAAATATGAATCTCTTCCAGTCAGTTGACCAGTGGTTGTCTTTCAGATTTCTGGGCATAACTTGGTGAGCAAGTCCAGCATAGAGTATGTTTGTTGAAATATATAGCAGGACAGTGAAAGAAAGGAAGACACTGGATGAGATGGATTGACTCCGGGGCTGGGGTAATGAGGGTAGGTGTGTCAGGGACAATGGCATTGGCTTAGGGTAGAGCTGGGTTCAGAGTTGTTGTACACAGTGTTGTTATGAATCACAATGAACTCGATGACATATAAAAACAACAAAAGTGGTAAGAAGCTGTGCTACAGTCCTGAAGGCACGCTGTTCAAATTCACCAGCTTCTCTGTGGGA
>NW_006400201.1:682510-691652 GCF_000299155.1 Elephantulus edwardii | reverse complement strand
GCCATGGAGTCGCAGGTGACTCATAGTGACCTTATGAAGGAAAGTCTGTGTGTCTTTCATCCTCTCTTCAGGTTCATAGGGTTTCTGGAGGCAAGCTATTACGGAAGTGTATGCCACTCCTGCTTCCAAGCTTGTTTTAATCGGGGAGCTCCACCCCATACTGTACACATTGGGTAACCAGCCATTAACGCATTTGACACATCAGTGTCACAGTGTTCAGCCTCACAGCAACCACAAGTTACCGCTGTACAGCAAGTGGACACACCAGGGTTATATGACCTAGAGGAATGTTTGTCTGACAATGGGATATTCAGTACTCTCATCCAACATTACAGCTCAAAGGCATCGATTACTCTTCTGTCAGATTTATCCATTATCCAGCTTTCAGATGTATAGCAGTGGAGTAAAATGACCATGATTTGAATTAGGCACATGTTGGTATTTAAACTGACATCATGTTCATCAGGATGCTGGAGTGGTCTCAAGTAGCACACTTTCTCAATGCAATATATCTCTTGACTGCCTGTTGATAGCAAACAGTGTTGATTGTGTATCCAAGTAAGATGAAATAATGGACAACTTCAAATTTTTCCCCATCTATCATGAAGACCTTGGATGAGATGGATTGATACAGTAACTGAGGCAATGGGTTTGGTGTGTTGGAATCAGTATGACTGGCTCAGGACAGGGCAGGCTTCAGCTCTGCTGTACATAGAGTCACTATGGGTTGCAGGCAACTTGACAGCACATAACAATAACAACAACAATCATGATATTTCCTATTGCTCTAGTAGTGAGGACTCTTGTCTTCTTAATGTTCAGATGCAATCCATAATGAATGCTGCAGTTCTTGATATTCTGCAACAAGTGTTTCAGGTCTACCTCAGGTTCCACCATCAGGAGTGTGTAATTTACATAGTACAGGTTATTAATGAGTTTTCTCCAAACCTGATGACAAAGTCCTACATGACCTTCTTCTTGATAAAGTCACAGGTGACCTTTCAGCAAGTGTTCAGAGAAGTACATTGCCAGGAGTATATTACCTATACTTTCCCCATAGAGCAGTTGGTGAATTTGAAATAGTTTACTTTGGGTTGGCAGCACAAATAACAATATAGGGAAAGTATACCATGGATTGCCCAAAGAACAAACAGGTGGATCTTGGATGAAGTATATCTGAAATACTTCATAGAGTTGAGGCACATGTGTCATAAAGACCCAGACCATGTAAAAAGATATCAGGCTTTGCAAAGTAGAGAGTATAGAATCAACAAAAAAGGGAAAGACTTTGTAAAGGATGTCTTGATATAGTGATTACAATAAGTTAAAATATAGAAATAATTGTGAGGACAACACAGGATCTGACAGTGTTACATTCTGTTATGTCTAGTGTAGTTATGAGTTGGAAACAACTTAATGGGACCTATAAACAATGCAATCTATAATCCTGATAATGAACAACATCATTGTGCAAGTCCTAACTCACACTGGTATGAATGTCTCTCTGAAGGAACAGAAATACTAGTAGTACAAAAGCATAGATCTAGTATTTTAAATGAAAGACTGAAGAACTATGTACTTAAAGCAGGAAAATGTTCAACTAAATTATGAGTATTTGGAGAAAGAAAAGAAAGAAAAAAACCCAGCAAAATAACAAAGCACAACCCAAATAATATAAGGGTTAGCCATATATACAGAAATCAGTGATGATAAAATAAAAGAGAATCTAAGAATGCCTCTAGAATAATTCCGGATTGTTGTTAAAGATGAAGATTTGGAAACCAAAATCTATTTAATTTCTTTTCAAAGTGAGCCATATGTTTACCAAATGTATCAAAATTTCAACTGATCCTCTAAAATTGAGTACATGCAAGCTATTCTTTCTTACATTTGATACACTAAAATCAGCTTGTATTCTCTTTATATTGCTAATTAAATTTTTCTCTCATAGTTTCATTTTAAATTACTACTGAATTTACTGTATTTTATCTGTTTTGTCTGGAGAATAAAATACAGTATTACCAATTTGCAGGAGTTCATTTCTCTCATTCACATCAGCATTGCAGCACAGCATCTTACCACAAAGACCCCACAAAGTTCCCTAAGCATAAAACAAGCAAACTCATTGCATTCCAGTTGGAATTGACTGAGAGCAGAGTTCCCTTTCACCCCCAGCAAATTTTGAGGGGGTATTCAGGCTATAAATTGCAAAGGAGGACAGAGCGGAAGAATTAAAGGCACAGTGAGTTGTCTTTCTCTTTCCTACTAGTATACTGAGGTCCCCAACTGAAGCAAGTACTCACTTGAATCAAAGGATCAGAAAGAAATTCAGATAGGGTGAGCTATGTTTCCCTCCTCTGGAGTAGCAAGCACCTGAGCCAAATTTATCAGACCAAGGACCTGCTAAGGTCCCAGGCAAGAAAATCTCTGCCAAAATAACGTAGATAAAGTAGACCACCTCACACTACACAAAACCCGAACAAGATGCCATACCAAAAAAGTGATCAAAACAAATTGATTTCCTGAAGGTAGCAAGTCTGATGGAACTTTCTGACACAGATTCAAAAGAAAAATAATGTAATATTTTCAAAGACAAACTCAGGACTCTGAAAGCAAAAGCCAAGAAGAACTTAAAAAAAAAAACCAAAACACCCCCCCCCCGAACACCACAAAAAATCTCTACCAAAAAACAGTCCAAAGCAATGCAGATAAAATTAATGAGTCACTAGAGGCTCTTGAAGAATAAGAAATCCCAATCCAAAATTTGAAGACCAATGTTTCAGATGCTGTCAACATTTTGGAAGGATATATGAGGAGAGTTGGATATAAGGAACACAGAATCAGTAAAACAGAAGATAGACTTCTCAACACTGATCTTCTAGAACAAAAAGTAGAATCAGAAAGAAAAGGAAAAAGAAGAAAGCCTAAGAATAATGTGAGAGAACATCTAGAGAAATAAAAAGCACATAATTGGAATCCCAGAACAGGAAGAAGCAAATAAAGACACTTGTGGAGAATTACTAGAAGAAAACTTTTCAGGCATAATAAAGAGTAAAAGAATACATATATAAGACACTAAGCAAACTCCATATAGAATAGACCTCAAAAGAAAAACACTAAGACATATTTTTGTTAAATCTCCAAGAACCAAATATAAGAGAATTCTGAAAACAACTAAGTAAAAACAAAGAGTTATCCATAAGAGAGAGAGTAAATAAGATTAAGTGTCAATTTATCAGCAGAAACCAAATGAGCAAGAAGACAATGGAATGATATATTGAACACTCAAAGGGCACAAATGTAAACCAATACTACTAAGATCGTCCATCACATAAGACAAAAAGATCAAGATATTCTCAGAAAATCAGAACTGAAGGGAGTTTGTATAAACAAGACCAGTGTTGCAAGAAAAAACTGTGGGATGTCCTTCTTAATGAGATAACACAGAAAGCTGATGGACCAAAGTAAACACAACACCACCAAACAGAACTCAAGAATATGATAGCAAAAAAACTTGCCTCTCAATCATTACACGGAATGTGAATAGTATAAATGCACCACTGAAGAGAAAAAGAGTAGCAGATTGAATAAAAAACAAAACCCATCAATATACTGGCTTACACACCTGAAAAGTGAAGAAAAAGAATGAATAAAAACAAAAAGGTGGGAAAAACATAGCAAGCAAATGACAACCAGAAAAAAAGAGTAGTGATATTAATCTCTAATAAAATAGATTTCAATGCAAAAATCATGACAAAGGACAATGAAGGTTACTGAATAACGCTTAAAGGATCAATAGAACAAGAGGTCATGAGAGTAGTAAATATCTTTGCACCAAATGATAGAGCTGAAAAATATGCAAACAAATTAACAGAACTGAAAAAAAAAATAGACAACACACTATAGTAGTAGGAGATTTCAATACACCACTCTCAAGAAAAGATAGAATTATACAAAGAAAACAAGGAAACTCAACAAAGATGATGAAGAATTAAACCACACAATAAACTAATTCAATCATACACACACACACACACACACACACACACACACAGAGGCTAATGTACCCCAAAAGAGCACAATATACCTTCTTCTCCAATATGCATGGGACATTCTCCAGAACAAATAACATTTGGGGTTAAAAGGCAAGCAACAATAAATTAAAAACCATAGAAATAACACAAAACATCTTCTCAGACCACAATGCTACAAAATTAAAAGTTAGTGACAAGAGAATAAAGGAGAGAGAGAAAAAAATCATACATTTGGAAGCTGAACAACATCTTTAACATGAATGGGTAATAGAAGAAATAGAAAAAATGAAATTAAAACGTTTCTTGAAACAAATGACAATGAAAACACACCTTACCAAAAGCTCTGTGAAGCAGTCAAAGTAGTAATTAAAGGACAATTTATAGCAATAAACAAACACATAAAAAGGCAAGAAAAAAATATAATTGACTCTACAAACCAACATTTCAAACAAATTGAAAAAGAACAGCAAGAAAACCCGACACACTAAAAAACCTGAAATTATAAAAAACAGGGCAGAAAGAAATGAATAGAATCCAGGGGGGAAAAAAATTAAGCCAGCAACAAACCCAGGAATTGATTCTTCGAAAAGGTCAACAAAATCAACCAAACACTGGCAAAACTGAAAAAGCAAAGGAAAGAAAAGAAACAAATAATCTGAATAAGAGATGAAAGGGACAATGTCACAATAGAAACAACTAAAATAAAAAGGTTAGCAATTAAATATTATTAAAAACTAAAACAAACATGAAAACTTAGAGGAAAAGGACAAATATTTAGAAACTCACAACTTACCTAATCTGATATGGACTGAATAGAACACATGAATGAAACTATTGCAAAAAAAGAAACTGAACAAGTAATGAAACAACTTCCAACGAAAGAAAAAAAAGCCCAGACCAGATGCTTTTACAAGTGAATTTTACCAAACATTTGGAGAAGAATTTCAACCAATTCTAGATAAAGTATTTCTGCGAATAGAAAATGATGGAGTTCTCCCAAACTCATTCTATGAAGCAAACATACCCTTGATATCAAAGCCCAGTAAAGACACTATCAAATTAGAAAGGTATAGACCAGTATCTCTCATGAACATAGACGCAAAAATTCTAGAAATAGAAAAAATTCGGGCCAATATAATCCAAAAGTACATCAGAAAAATGACTAAGTGGATTCATAACAGGTAAGCAAGGATGATTCAATATAAGAAAAACAGTCAGGGGAATTCATCACATTAACAAAGCAAACAACAGGAATCACATAATCCTATCAATTGACACATAAAAGACATTTGACAAAATCCAATACCCTTTTCTTATTAAAACACAGAACAAAATATGAATAGAGAAAATTTCCTCAACATAGTAAAAGAGTACATGTGCAAAACCAAGAGCTAACATTGTTCTCAATAGAGAGATTAAGCAAATTCCACTATCACCTCTCCTATTTATTATTGTATTGGAAAACTTAAAGATAGCAAGAAGACAAGAGAAGGAAATAAGAGATAACCAAACTGGCAAAGAGGAGATGAAATCATCCCTACTTGCAGATGATATGATACTATACTTGTTATTGTTGTTTTTATGTGCCGTCGAGTCGCATGCGATTCATAGCGACCCTATGTACAACAGCCCTAAACTCTGCTCTGCCCTGTGCCAATCACACTGTCTCTGACACTCCCATCTCAATTACCCCAGGCACTGAATCAATCCACCTCATAGAGGGCCTTCCCCTCCTGCTCTGTCCCTCCAACCTCCCAAGCATGATGTTCTTTTCCAAGGTCTTTTCTCTCCTCACAATATGTCCAAAGTATGTTAGACGGAGCCTCAGAATCCTTACCTCCGAGGAGCCACCTGGTTTAACCCTTTCCAGGATGAATCTGTTTGTTTTCCTAACAGTCCATGTTACTCTCAATACTCTTCTCCAGCACCACAACTCAAAGGCATCAATTCTCCTTCTATCCTCCTTGGTCATTGTCCAACTCTCTGATGCATAACAAGTGATTGCAAAGACCATGGCCTGGATCAGATGCACCTTAGTCTCCAGAGAGACACCATTGCTCTCCAGTACTTTGGAGAGGTCCCTAACACAGACTTTCCCATGGCAATGTGCCTTTTAATTTCCTGGCTACTGGTGCCAAGAGTGTTGACTGTGGAGCCAAGCAAACTAAAGCTATGAACAATATCAGTCTCTTCACCATCCATCCTGATGCTGCCTAATGGTCCAGTAGTGAGAATCTTTGTCTTCTTGACATTGAGCCTCAATCCATATTGGAGGCTGCAGTCCTTGACCCTCTGTAGCAGGTGCTTCAGGTCCTCCTCAGTTTCAGCAAGCAGGGTTGTGTCATCTGCATAATGCAGATTGTTGATAGATCTTCCACCAATCTTGACCCCACATTTCTCCTCATAGAGCCCAGCCTCCCGAATAATCCATTCTGCATACAGGTTGAAAAGGTATGGAGATAGGATGCATCCCTGGCATACTCCCTTCCCAATTTTGAACCATGCAGTATTCCCTTGCTCTGTTCTGACGACTGCCTCCTGGTCCAAGTATAAGTTTCACATTAGAACGATCAAGTGTTCTGGGATTCCCATTCTTCTCAGAGTCAGCCACAGTTTGTTATGATCCACACAATCAAACACCTTTGCATAATAAATGAAACACAGATAGACATTCTTCTGGTATTCCCTGCTTTCAGCTAAGAGCCATCTAACATCAGCTACAATATCCGTAATACCACGACCCCTTCTGAACCCATCCTGGACTTTTGGCAGTTCTCTACTGATGTGCTGTTCCAGTTGTTTTTGGGTAATCTTCAGTAGAATCTTGCTTGCATGTGAAATCAATGAGATTGTTCTATAGTTTCCATACTCTGTTGGGTGACCTTTCTTTGGGATGGGAACAAATATAGATCTCTTCCAGTCAGTTGGCCAAGACAGTGTACTTAGAAAACCCTAAAGACTCGGTGAGAAAACAACTGGACATAAACAACCAATTCAGCAAAGTGGCAGGATACAAGAACATACAGAGATCAGTTTAATTTGGGTCTGCAGGCCAGTCAGGTGCCTGGAGCTTCCACTCTTGGAGTTGGCTTCTAACTACCATCTTGATGGCACTAGGGTCTTGACGATAATATAAGGGAAGGTGTTTTTTGGGGGTTGTGTTTAGTGTGTGTTAGTTACTGCTCTTTCTCCTCAAAACTGGATGTCCCTTGAGCCTTTGACCAAGGGTGGAGGCCTGCTAGAGGGTGTGGCTTTAAAATTCCACAGTGCTTTCAGGCCTGTGGCCCTCAGGGAATATTTATTTCTTTTGAATGAATATACTTTAGATGACACAGCAATAATTTGCCTATTTGCTGTACTGAACAACTTGGAATTGCTGTGATGCTGAACACTGTCCCATAGTCTTGTCAAACACCATAATGGTTACCCATTATGTACAATATTTGGATGAGCTTCCAGGTTGATTCATGCTGGGAAGCAGGAGTGGCATCCACAACCTAAACTAAATGCCTCTGGAAACTCCACAAACTCTCTAGACTTTATAAACATACAGAAATTATATTGGTTATAGAACAAACTTCAGGTCTATTGTGCAAAGCTTACTCTGAGTTGTTTTTGACTTGACAACACTTAACCACTGCTAAATGAGACTAGTGCTGTTATATGTGGAGGTTCACCCTCCACTTTGTACGTCACTCTTTGTCAATGTGCTGTATGAAGTAACTGGGTTTTCTGTGAAGTTGAACCCTGTGTTCTTGGGGTATCAAATTCCATAATGGTTTCCCAATGTGGAAAGTGCTTGATGGAGACCCCAGTTGTAAAATAGGTTTGTAAGCATGAGTGCCAAACCACATGCCTCTGAAAACTCTATGAACTTGGAAAACAATGATAGTTATAGAAAGGCATTAGGTCTTTTGTTCACAGAGTTGCTATGAGTCGTGCTCAACTCATAAATTATTACACAACATGGGTTATCCTGGAAGACATTATTCTGAGTGGAGTATCTCAGTCACAAAAGACAAAGACTGCATAACAGCACTGTTGTAAAACAGGACTGACATGTTGGTTGAGAAGGAAGTGAGCAAAGAGGGCCTAAGTAATGAAAACTGCATTGGAACAGATAAAAGAAAGACTATTTAAAAGAAATAATGTCTAAGGCCCTGGTTGTCTTATGGTAAAGAGCTTCAATGAAAAAAAAAAAAGAAAACTCAAAAGAAATAATGTCTAATAATTAGGCATTATATTTATAACAACAGTCCAGAATAAAAGATTCATAGTGAAGTATATTGTAGGAAGGGTGTGAGTGGGACAAAATTATGCAACAGTGAATGATATTTTTTTAAGGGAACTGGGGGTGGGGTAGGGAAGAAAATGTGCAACAATGAAAGAATGAAAATTTAACTTTTTTGTATATTTTAGTTAAAATTATATATATAAAATAATGCTGAGACAGTTTATCTTTTTTATTTTGTGACTACAGCCTTTTCACATTTAATTGTAACACTTTGCTCTGTCTTCTTGAGTTGTCTTTTGAAATCATCTGTTCAGCTCCTTAAATTTCTGCTATCTTCCCTTTGCTTTGACTTCTCTATACTCTAGTGAAATACTCAGGGTCTTTTCTAACATCCATCTCAGTATTTTCTTCTTCGTCTGTAATTGTAACGAGCTTTTGCATTTTGGGGGGATGATATTTTTTATACCTTCTTAGACCTCATCTGGTTTTCATTCATTAGTGTTCAAGGCATCAAAATTGTTCCTGAGATGGTTTTCAAATTCAGATAGGAGAAATGGAAAGTCAAATTTTGGTTCCTGTGGATTTGATTTAATCTTCTTCAATTAATTCGAACTCACACATGAATAGTTGACAGCCTGTAATACAATCAGCACCTAGCCTGGTTTTCATACCTACACTTAGCTTCTCCAACGATTCATTCCACAGATGATTACTGTGCATATTATCAGATGAAATCTATGTGTATAGTCTTTGTTCATGTTTTTTTTAATTAATATATTTGAAATGAATAAATCAGTGATTGTACAAAATTCTGTCGTTCTATCTCAAGCCTCATTTCTGTCACCAAGTCCAGGTTTTAAAACTACTGATCCTT
>NW_006400201.1:679125-681420 GCF_000299155.1 Elephantulus edwardii | reverse complement strand
TTTTGTGCAGATTTCCCATGCCAATTCATTATATCTTATCAATATTTAGTATGTTGATATTTATGTGCTCCAATTCTTTCTTAACAATGTCTAGTTTTCCTACAACGGTGCTTCTCAAGTTCCATGTTCCAATCATTAATGTCTGATTAAAAGTGTTTCTCTCATTTGTGTTTCCAAATTTGAGGGATCAGATTCAGGTGCTATATATCTGCTTGTTTAATCTGCATGTTCTCTGTTGTACATAGGTCTTTGAAGGCCTATTATGTCAGATGTGGATGGCCAGTTCTTCTTACTAATCTGTCTTAATTTGGATGCTCAGCTTTAGAACAATATCTAGCAATCAAGCATTTTGAGGAAAGAAGCAGATGAAAAGGCACTTCCCCATTACGGAAGTAACTGCTGGATTCAATGTTAATCTTCCCCCACCTCCTTGTTTCATGTGTCTTCTTCCATCCTTTTCCCTGTTCTACCAGGATCTCCTTCCACTCCTGCTTGTCCTTCCCAGCACATTTCTCTCCCCAGCCAACCCTTGATATGATGCCTCAGGCCTCAAGTCAATTCTGTCATGCCTGACGCCTTACAATGCAGATAGACTCACATGTGTTTAAGTAAACATTTATTTTTTAATAAAAATATTCTGTTGTTACTTTTTGTAAATACTGTTTACATGAATCCACATATTTACAAGGTTAAAGCTTTATCTTGTTTGTGTTTGGGTTTTTTTTACCCTATAATGTAAATAGAATTGCCATTTTCTTAAAATATATAAACATTAATTTCTCTTTTAACCTGGAATGAAAACATGATTACAAAATATTTTAAAAGAACTATTATGTGTAATAATAGTTTTATCTATGTAAAAATTTGCTTTGCATGGTATCAATATTTTTAATTTATGAAAAAAATCAATATACATAAATGGTATTTAATATCCTTAAACACTAAAAATCCCTCAAATTCATTGCCATCAAGTCAGAACTTATTCATAGCTGATCCTACAGTAGGTTTTCAAAGGCTGTAAATGGCATGAGAAGAGATTGCCTATCTTTCTCCTATGAAGCTGCTGGTAGATTACCCTGAAATATCTGAAGTACTGTCAACTTAGTTTTTCATTATTTGTTTGACTATAGATACTCTATCATGCACATTAAATTACTTGATTCTCATGCTAGTGACAAGTCAAATGTTTTTTCATTGTTTCCAAATTAACTCATCATCTGAAATTAACTGAATTTTAACAGCAAAGTGGAGAGAAATGTGCTGCAATTAGCCACCACACTGTCACAGCAGAAATCAATCAGCTATTGAATAACAGAAAATTGTTTGAGAATTGAGAACTAATAGATGTTTTCAAATAGCAGGTGAAGTAATCTACTACAGAAAAGACTACCTAAGATCATGAACACTGTTTTCATCATGAAATAAAAGAAACATCTTAAAAATGAGATGAAAACAGAGAGTTTTGCGCTGTTAGTTCTAAGATTTCAGATTCAATCTGTTTAATGATAATTAAAAATTATTTTCCTTATTGTTGTTGCTGTATGCCATCAAGTCACCTGTGACTCATAGAGACCTTATGTACAACAGCTCTGAACTCTTCCCTATCCTAACCCAGTCTCACTGTCTTTAAAACACATTCCTACTTTACCCCAGTTACTGTGTCAATCCATCTCACCTGGGATTTTCCTCTCCTGCGCTGTTCCTCCACTTTTCCAAGAATTATCTCCTGATTCCTCCTGGCTGCATGGCCAAAGTATGTGATATGTTGTTGTTGTTGTTATGTGCCATCAAATCACCTGTGACTCATAGCGATCTTATGTACAACAGCCCGGAACTCTGCCCTATCCTGTGCCAATCTCACCATCTTTGATATACCTGCCCCCATTATTACCCCAGTCACTGAATTAATCCATCTTATCGAGGGTCTTCCTTCCCCTGTGCTGTCCCTCTGCCCTCTCAAGTATGATGTCCCTCTCCAAGGACTGGTCCCTCCTGGCAACATACCCAAAATATGTCAGACAAAGCTTCAGGATCCTTTCCTCCAAGGAGCAGCCTGGTTTCATCCTTTCCAGGACAAATATTAGTTTTCCTAGCAGTCCAGGGTATATTCAATACTCTTCCTTTCCTCCAAGGAGAGACTTGGTTTCACCCTCTCCAGTACAAACATGTTTGGGCAAATCCACTGTCAGTAGTACTCCAAAATGTGAAGAACAATGATGTCTCTTTGAAGACTAAAGTGTCCCTCTTTCAGGCTATGATCTTAATTACATGCTATGCAGTAGATACTTTTTTTTT
>NW_006400201.1:676919-678290 GCF_000299155.1 Elephantulus edwardii | reverse complement strand
AGTATTCCATTGTGCGAATATACCACAGCTTCTCTAGCCATTCGTTTGTTGATGGGCACTTAGGTTGTTTCCAACTCCTTACTATTGTGAACAAAGCTGCAATAAACATGGGTTTGCATATATCTGCTTGGATGTCAGCTATGGTCTCTTCAGGGTATATTCCCAGTAGTGGAATACTTTGAGCAAGTGGCCAGGAGAGATTGATCCTTGGAGAAAGATATCATGCTTGGAAGTGTGGAGGGACAGCACCAGAGAAAAAGACCCCAAATGAGATGAAATTATATAGTAATTGGGGCAATCAAGGTTGTGTGTCGAAATTAGTGAAGCTGGCTTAATACAGGGAAGTGTTCAGGGCTGCTCTACATTTGGTCACTATGGGCAGCAGGCAACTCTACAGCATATAACAACAACAACAACATATTTGTTGTTTTTTGTCTAAGCCTCTTGTTAAAGTGAACAAGACCTCATGGAGGGCCTTTGAATTGTAAGTTGGTTGTTATTATAGTTTGGAGGAGCATTCTTCAAAGTGTTACAGCACTCTTCTGTCAATTTGCTGTACTGAGGTAACCTGGGGTTGCTGTGATGCTGAACATTCTGCCATTGGAGTGTCAAATGTCATAATGGTTATCCATGGTGGACAGTGTTTGTTGGAGCTCCCAGTTTAAGACAGGTTTGGAGCAGGAGTGACACTCACCTCTTAAACAACATGTCTCTGTAAATGAAACTTTAAGAAATGTCAATAGTATAGAAAGACTTCTGGTCTTTTGTGTGTAGGGCCCTTATGAGTTGGCTCTACTGGAGAGCAATAAACAACAACAAAAACAATGTTGTAGAGAGTTAGATAAACACTTAAGAATGAAAGAAGAATTGATGTTGTTGAGTTGTAGGGTTGAAGAAGAGCATTTTGGACAGCCAAAAGAACAAAGAGGCATTTCTTAGAGAAAGTGCACACAGTGTGCTCCTTTGAACAAGTGTTGCCATTCATACTTGAGACATGGAGCTAGATGAAGCTACTCTTCAGAAAAGATCATCATACTCGGAAAAATGGAGGATCAGTGAAGGAGAGAAAGACACCTCAACATAGACGGACTGATATAGTGACTTCAGTAATGGTCTCTAATACGTCAGAGATGATGAGGCTGCCACAGGCTATACACAGGGTTGCTATGAGTAAATAGTATTTGATTCAATGGTAACTAACAACAATATATTGTTATAATCTTCTTTAAAGGAACTACTTTCTTTGCTTTTGTAACCTTCATCACAAAAAAAAACCAAGGAACTCATGCAATATTATTCAAAATGGTTGACTCTGGAGAACATTATGCTGAGTGAAATATCCCAGTCACAAAAGGACAAATATTACATGAT
>NW_006400201.1:659021-668389 GCF_000299155.1 Elephantulus edwardii | reverse complement strand
CAGGACAGAGCAGAGTTTATGGCTGTTGTACATAGGGTCGCTATGAGTCGCAAGTGACTCGACGGCACATAACAACAACAGCAACAACAACATATTCCTAGTAGTGGTATAGACAGGACATAAGGTATTTCTATCATCACATTTTTGAAGAAATGTCAGGCTACCTTCCCTAGTGGATGTATCATTTTGTGATCTTCCCAGCAGTTTGTGAGAGTAGTAATTACTCTGTATCCTTATCAATATTTATTAATACAACATATTAAAACTCAGATACTGTTGCTGGAGGTGAGAGTATAGTTTATTGTTGTTTTTATTAGCATATCTCTGATTATTAGTGATTTTGAGCATTTCTTCACGTGTTGAGTGGCCATCCAGATATCCATTATGGTGAAGAGACTTGTCATGTTTTTGTCCATTATCTAATTGGGTTATCAGTTTTTTTAATTGTGGAGAGAATGTACTAGTCTGTAAATATTACTTACAAGTCTCTTGTGTGAATTGCCATTGTCATTCTCAAATATTTGTCTCCAGTCTGTGGGATTTCTTTTCACTATGTTTGAAAAGTGATTGTGTGTATATGTGTGTGTTATATAAATGGGCATTTGAATTTTAGTAGGTCCCATTTGTTTATTTTTTTATTTCCTGATTTTGCATTTTTTTACTATGTTTGTGAGCCTATGCATCTCTTATAATAGGGCTTTTAAGCTTGTTTCTATACTTTTTTCTCTGATGATCTTTATGGTTTTTTTGATTTTACCTTAGGTCTCTAAAATACTTTGAGTTGGTTTTTGTATGAAATGACATGTGGATTCTGTTTTAGTTTCTGTATGTAGATTTCCATTTTAGCTAGCACCGTTTCTAAAGAGACTGTTGTTTCCACATCTAGTTAGGTTTTTTTCCTTGTTGAATATCAACTGACTATAGGTAGACAGGTTGATATCTGGGTTCTTGATTCGTTTCTATTAATTTACTTGCATCTATATGCCATGCTGCATTGATTACTATCACTTTGTAGTAGGTTTTAAGATCACAGAATATCATGCCTCCAAATTTACTTTGGAAATTAAAGGACAAATTTCATTGGGAAAGTCTGCTGTCAAAGACCTCTCCAAAGTACTGAAGAACAGTGTTTTCAGTCTGGAGACAAAGGTGCATGGTCTTTGACAGGCCATGTTCTTTGCAATTATTTGCTATGCATCCGAAAGCTGGACAATGACTGCAAATGACAGAAGGAGAATTGATGCCTTTGGACTGTGCTGAAGAAGAGTATTTAATATACCATGTACGGCTAGGAGAACTAACAGATTCATCCCAGAGAGGATTAAACTAGGCAGCTCTTTGGAGGCAAGGATTCTGAGGCTTCATCTGACATACTTGGACATGTGGCAAAGAGGGACCAGTCCATGGAAAATAACATCATGCTTGGGAGGGTAGAGGGACAGCACAAGAGAGGGAGATCCTCAATGAGATGGAATGATTCAGTGACTGGAGTTATAGGGACAGGAGTGTTGGAGACAATAAGAGTAGGGTATAGGACTCTTGTACATAGGGTCACTATGAGTCACAAGTGGCTCAACAGCACATAATAATAATTTTGTTTTTATTTTTCAGAAGAACTTTATTTGTGATCATTTCCCTTTCCAAATGAAGTTGGAAATTGCTTTCTCTATTTCCTTGAAGAGTTAGATTGGAATCTGTATTGAGATTACACTGTACTTGTATATTCCTTTCGGTTTGTTGTTTTCATGTGCCATCAAGTTTACTATGACTCACAGCAACCCTATGTAGAATAGTTCTGAACCTTCTTCTAATACTGTGCCAGTCTCCCTGTCTCTGAGATAGATATCCTCAGAACCCCAGTTAGTGTGTCAATCCATGTCATCCAGATCTGATATTGAGCTTCTCCAGCGATTTTTCCTACAGATGTAATTGGTCCAATTCCTATGCATACCATCAGGTGAAATCCATGTGTATAACCTGCGTTTATGCTTCTTATAAAACGTATTTGCTATGAATAAGTCATTGATTTTACAAAATTCAATCATTCTATCTCCAGCTTCATTTCTGTTACCAAGCTCATGTTTTCCAACTACTGATTCTTCTTCTCTGTTCCCAACTTTTGCGTTCTAGTCACCCATTATTATCAATGCATCTTGATTGCATGTTCGATCTATCTCCGACTGTAAAAGTTGGTAGAAATCATCTATTTCTTGTTCTTGGCCTCTGGTGTTGATGCATATATCTGAATGATATCTGAGACATATTACACTGGGAAAATATGCAGTTAGAACCTTTCCAATTTATTGAAGAGCAATAATGATAGTTTGGGGACTATTGTATGTCTGATTCAGGCCTTGGTCTTTCTGATCACTTGATATGCATCTGAGAACTGGACAATGAATAAGAATGACAAAAGAAGAATTGATGCCTTTGAGTTATTGTGTTAGAGTAAAGTACTGAATAGCCCATGGATTCCCAAGAGACAAACACATATATCTTAGAGAAAATGGAGACAGAGTTTTCCTTCAAGGCAAAGCTTTGCCTCACATACTTCAAGCATGTGGAGAGGAACATCTTGATTGGAATGGGAGAAGACTGGGGAAGGAGAAGAAGACCCTCACCTAGGTGGATTGACACGGTTACTTCCATGTTCAATGGGTTCTAGTATGTCAGAAAGTGTGAAGATGCCACAGGATAAGACAGGGTTCAGATCTGTCATTCAAAGGGTTTCTCTGAGTTGTATTCAAATCCATTGCGCCTAACAACAACAACAAGGAAAAATAGAACTTACAATTCCTTGGTTTCTGCTGTCAGTTGTTGTTTTTGTACTGTTAAGTTGGAACCAACCCATAGCTGACCTTCCATCCAGTTTTCAGAGGCAGTTAATTGCATGGGAGGAGACTGCCCATCCTTCTTCTGTGGAGCAGCTGATGGATTAGGACACTGTGTCTTCTGGATTGCAGTGCAGCTTCTTGCCACTAGGCCACCATTACTTTCTTTGTAATCAGTAGCGGCAGCAAATGCAAAGGAAAAAGATACAGGAACTAAAGTGACTGATAATCAGAAGTTAACAAAGTCCTACCAGGAGAGAGTTATGTTTCTTAACTTTAGAGTCTACCTAGAAAGAAGGGGGGGAAAAACAAACTTCCCCACAATTTGGGTTGAGCAATTGGAAAAATTCCTTTGACCTATGGTCATCAAAATGGTATCCAAGAGGCAGATGGGCAGAATGAAAAAGAACTATTTTAAACAGAGGATATTCACTTGAAGTGGCAATGCAGCTAGTTAATCAAGACATGGATTGACTAGAAGGTCATTGTCTTCTGGTCCAAGCCCCATCAGGGGACCTGAGGACATATGTGTATGGGGAGTAAAATGGCTTAGGACAGAGAAGACATCTTGTGACTTGTGGACACAAGAGCCCAATTTACTGTAATCCCTAAATTTATTGATAAAAGGAGGACTTGGGAATGACAATTAATGGAACTAAAGTGAAAGTCTGGATGACAATTGGAAAATATAAACAGATGTTGTGTGAAACTGTTGTATTTCCTTTACCCGAGTGGATTATTTATATTATTCATATGGGAATAGTTGTTGTTACGTTACATCAAGTTGACTACAACTCATAGTGACCCTATAAATAACCACTCTGAATCTTGCCTTACCCTGACTTAACCCTCACCATCTCTGACACACTTGACCCCATTGCACAGTCATTGCATCAATGCATTTCATCCAGGATCTTGCTCTCATATACTGAAACTCTATCCTTCCAAGCATGATGTCATTTTCTCCAAAGACATCTGCCTCCTGGAAGCATGCCCTAAATATGTGAGACAAAGTTTTAGAATCAAGGATCACCTTCTCCAAGACAGATCTGTTGATTCTTTTGGCCATCCATGCTATGTTCAATATTCTTCTACAGATGTATGCAAAGAACAGGGCAGAGAGGCCACAATTGACAGCACCCAGACACACTCCAGGAGCCAGGCCAGACCTGGAGGTACATGAGCCACAGCACTCAGATGTACAAAGGAAGCCAGGCTAGGGTAGTGAGCAGTAGCACTCAGATGCATGCTGACAGACTGGCCAAGCCTGGAGGTCCTTAAGAAGGAACAACCAGATGCACGGAAAGAATTAAGCCAAAGAGCCTGCAAGTAGCATAACCCAGATGCACGCTGAGAGATTAGTCATGAGACCACAAGTAGCAGCACTCAGACATATGCCTAGTTGGGAGCCTAGTTTGGGAATCATGAATGGCATCTCCCAGGATGCATGACAGGCTGGGAGTGAGGCCAAAGGCTCATGAGCCACACAAGGAAACAGGCCAGAAGACCTAGAGTGCCATTCTGCCCTGGGAACATACAGATAATGAGTGGACAGGAGTGATTGGAGTCTGAGCCATCATATCTTGAGTTAGTTGGAGGCCAACTCTCACAGTCTCTCATGGGTACGATTGAGGTTACCAGTGCTAAGTTTATTCATCTGTCAATTTTTGTGTTAGGGAAGTGTCTTCACATGTTTTAGCTCTTAAGAGCTTGCACCTGTATGTGTTTGCTTGCGTGTCATCTGTTCTTTAGACTGCAATGTTTGCTTGTCAGATGTTGTACTAAAGCAGAGCTCATTCATTGCTTTTTGTAAATGAACACAATTTTGCATATGTTGGTTTTCTGAATGGTTACTAGCTTCTGGTTATGAGTGTCACATGCTTTGAAATTTTATCTTATTTAAAATATAAATGAAAAAACCAAGGAATGTTATGTTAAAAAAGTCTTAATATATTAAGTTCTTAGCTAAAATAAAGTCAATATAGATACTTATATTAATAGTAAGATGTTTCATCAACCAAAAAGTGCAAATGTTCTCGAAGATAACAGTACCATTGACTTGGAATGCCTTTCATCAATTGCATACCAGTCAGCAAAAGAAACAGGAGAATTGAATGAAATTCCTGGAAGCAAAATAAAAATTTATCCTGTTACAGTTATAAGATTAACTTACTCACAATCTTGTTTTGAGAACTACCTGAAAAAATACCTGGTAATTATGTGAGATGCTTATATGTAGAAACATAAAGCTATATATCCTCTCAGTAAGGGTTTTTGAAGACAACATATAATCTTTTCCAGCATTTGTATTGGTGCAGACATAATCAATTTTACTTTTTTTACTTCCCTAAATTCAGATACTGAAAGTAGTTTTAGTAGATGTAAAGAGTTCCCCCCCCCATAGAAAACATGACATAAAAAATTGTTTTTTTCTCCTAGATATTACATTACAAGTTCATGCTCAAGGTAAAAAAAATATAAGACTATATAATACAACCATACTTGCACTACTCTAATGCATACAAAAGTAATTCTTACACACATTTTAAAATTTAACCTTTTTCAAAGTTTTTATTTCCTAAAATTCCTATTACATGTTAAAACAAAGTATTTGACTTTTAAGAGTACAGCCTGAATTGTCTCACTCTTTTGGTAGTAGAAGTCTAAATCAAAGTAATGGTTGGAATTCTTTCAGAGGTCCCTCATAGCAGGTAGTGGCTCCTTGATAACTGGCATTTTTTTATTAGCTGCTAGGTATCATTTGATTTTTTAGTATAATTTTCTCTGAGTACCTTTTACTTTTTTTTTTTCACTTTCTTTTTCCCTTCAACTGATCCCTCTTTTTTTCTCCCAGTCACATACAATTGAGACTCTCTCTATTCCAGTGGACTATGGTGATCTAGAGGGTAGAGAGCTGCACTGTCAAACAAAAGGCAGGCTGTTCCATCAGCAGCTCTACAGGAAGAAGATGGTCAATATGTTCCATGTCTGAAAACCTACAAGAGGTTCAACTGTGAATCAGTTCCAACTATACAACAATGAGCACTAGAAATAATGGCAAAGAGCCTATTTCCAAACTAGCCACATTCATGAGAACATAGTGATGACATCAATATGTATATTTTCAGGGAATACAGTTCAGTCGATAATATTGCCGATTTAGATACTAATTTCTTCCCTTTTTTATTAATTTGCTGTTGTAGATATTTTTGTCATTCTTACTATTTTTTTTTTTTGTTTTCTAGCTTCAGCAAGATATACCCACAAGTTCTCTTATCCACAAAAGAAATGAAATGGGCTCTATTAGTGTAAAAAGATTCTTTTGGTCTTTAAAAAAACTCTCCATTTCTAAATTGTTAAATTTATATTATTCATGATTCCTAGATGAACTATGATATTTTAATTAATAAATAAATATATTGATTCACTTTCTAGAAATTTATCAACTTGTTGCTGCTGTTGGTAGGTGCTGTTAAGTCCAGTATGACCCAATAGTGACCCTAGGAACAACAAATTTGAACCTTGTCCTATCCGTGCCATCCTAACAATATCTGACACACTTGGTTGGGCTCATTGTAGCACTCACTGTGTCAATCCACCTGGTTGAAGATCTTCCTCTTTTTTGCCAGCTTTTTAACTTTCCAAGCATGATGTCCCTCTGTAAAGAATAGTCTTTGCTGGCAATATGCCTGAAATATGTAAGACAAAGATTTATTATCTTTGCCTCCAAGGAACACTCTTTTATCACCTTAGTTCTTGATATAAGTCTTGACATTTAAAAAGTTACATATAAAAATGACATAAAACCAAGGAGATAGGGAGGGCAAAATCGCATTCCTGATAAAACGTGAGTTATCAGAACCAGGAAGCAGATATCATTCAGTTCTGACATGCATAGTAAGGGCTGTTTACCCTCCTCCCCTGGAAATAATTTTAGATGCATGAGTTGAAACAGTGAACTGGAAGAAACCATCCATCAGACTTTCAACTCTCCATAACAATATTAAATTGGCCCAGACTTCAGCCCTAAGGCATGACAAGATGTGCCAGTACCCATATATGGAACTTTACCTCAGTGAAAAGCTGCTTCCTTCATTACTCCATTTCTCAGGAGAAAGGCCTGTCCCCTTTTTTGGATATATTTTTCTTAATAACAATATTTCACCTATGCTAAAATATTTAATGTATATATCTCATGTATGATCTTCAAGAAAACAGCCCTCTTTTTAGTTTTTTTTTTTAATTTTACATTGGTTTGCATGCAAAATTCATATACCTTGAGTTTCACACTTGTCTTCATTCACATTGTGTTCCATGTAAACACCCCTATATTGTGTTTTATAAACTTAAACTTAATTAAATTATATCTGCCATTACCCTGTCTTTTCAGTTCCCCAGTGGCAATAGTATATATGTTTGTATGTGTGTGTGTGTGTGTGTGTGTGCTTGCATGTGCACGCACACACACACACACACACGTACATACATACATACATATATATATTTATATACCTATTGTGGTTGCTGTGATGCTAAACACTGGGACGCTGATATGTCAAATATGATAATGGTTACCCATAGTGTACAGAGTCTGGTGGAGCTTCCCGATTAAAACAAGCTTGGAAACAGGAGTAACATCCAATTCTGAAATAGCTTACCTCCAGAAACTCTAGGAACGTTGAGAAATGGTGAAAGTTATAGAAGTGTTCTTTTCTTTCTTTCATAGGGTCACTTTGAGTCATCTACAGCTTGATGAGACTTAATAACAAAAACATATATATAATTTTATTCTGTCTTGCTTGAAAAGTGCATATACAATGTGTTCACACTATTCTGCATTCACGTTGTGTTTCATACAATCATCCCAATGCATTTTGTTTAATAAAACTAATCACCTTGTACCATGTCCATCATTACCCTGTCTTTTCAGGTCCCTATCAGATCTTTCCAATTTCCTTTACCCCCTCCTTCCACCCACCAATTTTTTCTGAGTGAATAACTCAGCCTCACAAGAACAAATACTGCATAAAACCATTGTTGTAAATAACAGAATAGATGGATAACTAGTAAAATATATATGGGACCAAAGGGTGGAAGAGGTGAGAGTAGAGGGATAAGGATGGATAGGAGTGAAATCATAGAGACCAACCATCTTAAGAGAACATGTTCCATAATCACTATGTACCTCACCTGAAGAATGTCATCTTTAAAACAATAAGCACATCCTGCTGAATCATATAGACTCAAGGTCATTTTGAACATCTCTGAATGGTCTCCCAAGACGCTGTTTTCAGATATTTTGGGAAAAAAAAACCCACCAACTCTCTATATGCTAAATTATCCTTCCTATCCCTCCCATATGGACCTACCAAAGCTGAACTTCTTCTTTTACAAATAATCATGATATCTTTTCCCCACTTTAAGCACTTTTAAAGAGGATCTCACTTTTCATTTTAGATGAAACACAGGCTTTGGCCTTCCATATCTCCCTCTGCAAACTCTTTCTTTTAATAAATTTTCCTCTGCTTGCACTGAAAAGCATAGACTTCTGTTTGCTATTTCTTAATAGGAGGAAGAACTAGAATTTAGGAAATACATTGGAGTAATTTTCTTTGCAATCATATTTAAAGAATAATTGTCTGACTCAAGAAACAGAATGGACAACAATGATCTTGACAATTGACTTCTTTACCAAGCTTGATGTATTCCAGGAACTGATCTTTTCTGATAATATGCCCAACATATGTATTTTTAGAGAGTAATAAAAATTGCCTATATAAAATCTATTAATTTGTAGGATTACCTAGCTGTTGGATTGTTACTCCAGGAAATAAGGTATTTGAGATGAAGTCACTCTAACATGAAAAAAAAAATAGAAAAAAATCCTTAAATAATGTACCATCATCAAGGATACCTGATAACTACTTGCTCCAAACTTCACAGAACAAAAAACTCTGGACATGTCCCTTCAGGATCCTTCCCATATTCCTTTCCTTTTACTGTTTTGTTATTTTTTGGTTTGTTTATTTTTTTATATTTCTTTTTTGTTGGTTGGTTGGTTGGTTGGTTGGTTGGTTTTACCATCTCCTTTAAATCCTGGCTTGAATGAGGTATTACAAAATGGTCTTTAAAGTATCCATGCCATTATTTTCTCTCAGATTGCCAGTATCTGAATCAAGTACATTTGAAAGATTTAATTTTTGTGTTTACTCAGTTGTCTCATAATGACAGACAGCCAAATGCTGTCTTTTTCTGATTACACTTGGGCTTGCAGAGTTTACACTTTAGGAGATAGATCAATAACAACATTATCAGTTTTTGATCTTCCCTTTGTGTCTGTCTTTCAGGCTTGTTTATCTCAGACTACCTTGCTGTCACTCCTTCAAATTGCTTAATGTTGTTTGCTTTGTTTTAAATAACATTTATTTAAATTTTATTATATGCCAGACATAGCCTAGAAATCACAGGACCTTATTTTATTTGATCTTGAGAAACCCTTATGAAGGAGGTGCATATATATTGCAATAATTTAATTAT
>NW_006400201.1:656154-657346 GCF_000299155.1 Elephantulus edwardii | reverse complement strand
TGTGTGTGTGTGTGTGTGTGTGTGTGTGTGTGTGTGTGTGTGTGACAAATGACAAATAAAGAGTAAACAGTTTCATTCAAAAAGTTTAAATATTTAACCAGAGCTCTGGTGGCTGAGTGATAGGATGCTTCACTTCAATCCTCAAAATAGGTACTTGGAATCCACAAGCTGGATTACTCATCCATAGGAGAAGGATGAGTAATGTCTTCCCATCCCATTTACTGCCTTTGGAAACTGGCTGGAGAATAAGCTGTGGGTCTGTTCCAACCAAAAAGACCTATTCTAAATGGCAAGTAAGAACTTTAATCAAATTCACTTGTAAGAGTCTATTATTTCTATTAGATTTTTAAAAACTTTTTGTAGAATATAGTTTTGCTGTTGTTAGGAGTCATCAAGCCAAGCATGACTTTTTCTGGATGTTTCTTTCAGCAGATTCTGATAGAAAACAAAGGTCAATGCAAAACACCTTATGGAAAATATTATTCTTTCAAAATTTTATATAAATATTTAAATAGACAAGACAGGATAATATCCATACATATGCAAGGAAGACCTGTTAATACCACTATCATTCAAACTTATGCACCTACAATCAAAGGAGTAAAATAGATGATTTCTATCAAGTGCTGCAGTCAGAAATCTATCAAACATGTAACCATGATGCATTAATAATAATGGGTGACTAGAATGCAAAAGTTGGGAACCAGAAAAAAAGTATAAGTAGTCAGAAATATGGACTTGGTGACAGAAATGAGGCTGGGGATAGAATGAAAGAATTCTGTGCAATCAATGATTTATTCACAGTAAATACCTTTTATCTATAAGAAACATAGACAATGGTTATATATATGGATTTTATCTGATGGGATGCACACAAACAGATTGATTACATCTGTGGAAGGAACCATTGGGAAGTTCAATATCAGCAGTAAAAACTAGGACAAGTGCTGATTGTGGAATAGACCAGCAACTGTTCATATGCAAGTACAAACTAAAACTAAAGAAGGTCAAACCATATCCACAAAAATAAAAATTTGACCTTGAGTTTATCTCCCATGAAATTAAAAACCAACTAAGGAATAGGTTTGAGGCCTTGAACACTAAGATAAGCTATAGGAAGATATAAAAAATATTGTTCATGAAGAATGCAAAAAGTCATTACAAAGAAGGAAGAAAAAGAAAAGACCAAAAT
>NW_006400201.1:650476-653044 GCF_000299155.1 Elephantulus edwardii | reverse complement strand
TGGGGCTTCGTCTGACATACTTTGGACATGTTGCCAGGAGGGACGGGTCCTTGGAGAGGGACATCATTCTTGGGAGGGTGGAGGGACGGTGCAGGAGGGGAAGACCTTCTATGAGATGGATTGATTTGGTGACTGGGTTATTCGGGATTGGTGTGTCGGAGGCAGTGCGGTTGGCGCAGGATAGAGCAGGGTTTAGGGCTGTTGTGCATAGGGTCGCTATGCGTCACAAACGACTCGACGGCACATAACAACATTAACACAATTAAATTAAGATGAGCCTACTAGAGTGAGACTCAATCCATTTTGACACATGTTATTATAAAAGAAGAGACATGGAAGAAAACCATGTGGCAAGAAAGGTATACATTTATGTGATTGTTGTTGTTGTTATGTGCCATTGAGTGGCTTGTGACTCATAGTGACCCTATGTACAAAAGCCCTAAACACCGTTCTATCCTGTACTAACCTTGCTGTCTCAAACACACTGATTCCCACCTCTCCACTCACAGAATCGATCCATCTCATCGAGCGTCTTCTTCTCCTGCACATTCCCTCCACTTTCCCAAACACGATGTCCCTCTCCAAGGACCAGTCCCTCCTTGAAACATGCCCAAAGTATGTCAGACAAAGCTTTAGAATCCTTGACTCCAAGGAGCATTTTGTCTCCACCCACTTCAAGACAAACCTATTTGTTCTAGAAGTCCATGGTATATTCAACACTCTTCTCCAACACCACACGTCAAAGGCATCAATTCTCCTTCTATCATCCATATTCCCTGTCCAAATCTCTGATACACAGCTCGTAATTGTGAAGACTATAGCCTGGATTGGGCACACCTTAGTCTGGAGCCTGATGTAGTTGCTCTTTAGTACTCTTGAGAGGTCCCTCACAGCTCACATTCCCAATGCAATTTGTCTCTTTATTTCCTGGCTGCTGTTACCAAGAGTGTTGACTGTGCAACCAAGTAAACTAAAACTGTTAGCTATCTCAACTATCCATACTGATAATGCCAATTGGCTCAGTGGTGAGAATCTTTGTTTTCCTGACGTTGAGCCTCACTCCATATTGGAGGCTACAGACCTTGACCTTCTGTAGCAAGCGCTTCAGGTCCTCCTCAATTTCAGCAAGCAGAATTGTGTCATCTGCATAACACAGGTTGTTAATGACTCTTCCACCAATCCTGATGCCACATTCTTCCTTGTACAGCTTAGTGTCCTGGATAATTTGTCCTGCACATAGGTTGAAAATGTATGGAGACAGAATACACCCCTGGCTAACTCCGAATTTTGAACCATGCAGTGTTTTCTTCCTCTATTCTGACGACTGCGGCTAGAGGGTTCAAATCACATGCTTTTGTGTTGATAGTATCATTCCTTACCAATAAGCCACCACCATACCTCCCTTCACCTTAACTAATAAGACTAACATAAGGGGGAGAAATGGAAAATAATGTGTTACTGATGAAATGGAGAAATTAGAATTCTTAAACATTGTTAATGAGGAAACAAAAATTGAGAGGTCATTGTGACAAAGAGTATGGAATTTCCTAAAAACAAACAAACAAACAAACAAACAAAAAACAAACCCAAAACATAGACTTACTCTATAGACTGATCATTTCCACTGTCTGGTATATTGCTGCTGTTAGTTGCTTTTGAAAAATGACAATTAATAATGGCTCAATTAACAATAGATTATTCTTATCCTGATATGCAGAATTAGTCTTATCTTGCGTCACCCTCATGATCTCATGATCAGTCATTATGTGAATCCATCTTATTGAAGGTCATCATCTCTATCTCTCACCCTCCCCCTTTCCTATTATGAAGTCTTTTCTCAAGAATTGGTCCCTCCTGGCAATGTGTTCAAAATATGTGAGATATATTTTTCATCACTCTTGCCTCTAAGGAGCATCCTTGAAAGCATTGCTACAGTAAAACAAATATGGAATAACACTCAAAATTAATGCTGAAAATATATTTGGGAAAGTTAGCATATGCTGTCCTTTCCTTGTAAGAAAGTGGTAACATTTAAAGGCAAGGAAAAAAGGTCACAAATATATCCAAAACAAAGAGGAGTTACTTAGTTTAGAATATTTGTAGTTGTAAACTGGATAATTAATGAATCCAATTTTCTTCAATTAAGAAGTTTTCTGTTATGAAAGATAGAATTAAACTGGCAATGGATACAATGTAATGTTTAATAACTATCATTTCATTTTAATGAATTTTGTCACCTTAGAATGTGTTTATAAGGACCATAGATTTGGATGAATAGTGTAACAGATTAAAATAAAGATTGAAGGCAGTTCACAACAAGATTAGATCCTGGGGAAATCCAACTCAAACTCAGTCATTACCTTCTAGTTGAAAACAATACGCAGTTGAAAACAACCCCCTGAAAGATCAAACTGAAGGGACATGCCCATCTTTCCCCTACCTAGCAGATGGTGGATTCAAACTATTTCCCTCTCATGTACTTATAACTTGTTAGTCAAATTTGTGTCTTCTAGGTTGCAACACCCCCATGATACATCTTCAAGGATATGAACATGTACGGCCAAGCAC
>NW_006400201.1:647716-649871 GCF_000299155.1 Elephantulus edwardii | reverse complement strand
TCCTCCTGTGCATTTAACTACCTCTGAAAACCTACCAGAGAGTCAGCTACGGGTTGGTTTTGAATAGATGATACACAACACACACAAAATATTAATCAGAATTTCTTACCAGAAAAATGATGCTAACCAATAAATTTAAACAAAATAATGCATGGAAAAAAGTGATCTAAATAAACTTCTGCTCTTTTTCTTAAAAAAAAAAACAACAACTATTTCCCTCTAGGTTGGGAATGTTAACTTGCTATTAAGATAAATCTAATGGATTAGAGGGGAGAAAGCGGAGCTGAGAAATTCTAGTGCTAGTAGAAAAAAAGACGGATTTCCTTTTCTTGTCACAGAAAAGTAAATTGACATTTGGGGTTTTTCTTAAGTTCTAAATATCACTCCACTTAATGTTATGCCATCTTATTTTTTTACTAATTTCAGCAGAAAACACTCAAGGTGTTGACTGTTAATTTGAAAACTATTTCAATCCATAAATCCCTTCATGGGAGAAAGATAAACAATCTTCTCCCATGCAATTTACACCTTTGGTAAACCTAATGAAGGATCAAACATCAAAGTCAAATTTGACTACATGGTGGAGGAAATGAGGATACATAGGCATGAGTCATAGGCAAAGTAACATTTCATATGCTAGTATGTTGTAAGTCATTGTTGAGTCCCTATTGAGGATTAAATCTTTCCTGTCAAGTGATTAGAAGTGTAATATCAGTACATCAGGAAATCCTGATTCTCATATTGCCTTTTCATTGCTTGATAAATAAGACTCTGTAGTTCTTAGCCTCACTGTATGTATCTATTTTGTATATCTGTGTGTCATTTTAAAAATAATATCTTCTTCATATGGGTATTTTAAAGCGAATTAAGTGTTTAGGAGATAGGATATATTAATGCTAAGTATTCATATATCTTAAGAATCTGTCTTAAATTTCTTTGAAAAATCACAATTAGAATTAAAAACACAATTAGCTGATTGCATTATTTGTTTAAAGTATCCTTGTTCAGATAATCTTTCTTTCTCACCTGTGTAAAGACATAGGTAAATAGCATAACTATCACTGTTATTCTAAATTTCATCAAATTATCTTTTATCTGTAGGCTTAATTTAAATAATTAAGCTTACCTAAGGGTATTTAACTTAGTTGAACACCACTTTAAACATTTCAGAAACTCTGTAGAATCTTATCACATTAAAGATAATTGAAAGTGATTAAGGAGTCAGTTACTAATGGCAGGTCACAAAAGTAATAAATGAAAGCATTTCAAGTATCATAGAAATAGACAAAAAAGAATTTTTTTTTTCAAATACACCAAGGCATTACAGAAAGACAATGACTCAGTATCAAAATAATAATGACTGAAAGAAATATTTTTTTCTTGATTCAAACCAGATTTTACAGAATGTTGTTAAAAGATTATTTGTACAATTTGTACAACTACTATAATCCTTTGCATTGGGACATTTCAGTTAGGGAGCTTTGGTGGTCTATACCACAAAATGACAAGATTTAAATGGTGTTTTCAAAATTAAAGTAGCTCTAACATTTTGTCTGTTGTTATTAGGTGTCATCAAGTCAAATACAACTCATAGTGGCCCTATATACAAAAGATCTGAACCCTGTCCTATCCAATAGATATTTTGTCAAATTTATTTTTATTAATGCTGTTGACTGCATATCAATTGACATATTTCAACAAACAGATGCTGCTCTGGATGTACTCACTTTTGTGACAAGAAATCTGGAGGACAGCCACCTGGTCAACTGACTGGACAAGATCCATATGTGTTCCCATTCCAAAGACAGGTAACCCAACAGAATGCAGACATCATCAAACAATATAATTAATGTCACATGCAAGCAAGATTCTGCTGAAAATTTTCCAAAAATTATTAACATGTCAACAGAGAACCGCCAGATGTGCACACTGGGGTTAGAAGAGACCATGGTACTAGGGATATCATAGGTTTGTTAGATGGATCTTGGCTGAAAGCAGAGAATACCAGAAGAATGTCTATCTGTGTTTCATTGATTATGCTAAGACTTTTGACTGTGTGCATCACAACGCACTGTGGTTGACTCTGAGAAGAATGGGAATCCCAAAACACTTGATTGTGCTTGTGCAAAACCTATACTTGAACAGAGCAAGGAGA
>NW_006400201.1:644878-646920 GCF_000299155.1 Elephantulus edwardii | reverse complement strand
GTGAGGTTGGTATAGGATAGAGCAGGATAGGCTCTTGTACACAGAGTCACTATGAGTTGCAAGCAAAATGATGGCTCATAACAACAACAACAACAACAGCAACAACAACATAAGTGAAAAGATATCCTCTCAAGACAAAGAGTTAACAAAGAGAGTTATGCTTCAAATTACAATTGAAAATTAATTAACATATTGATAATATTATCTCATTTTTCAAATTATGGTTGGGGATACTTGGTTTCTGAATTCTCGTTATTATATTTATTTTATTTTAAAAAGGCATTAAAGAATAAAAGTAGTCATACAAATACTGAGTAGTCAATTGCATAGATATAGCAAATAAGGTATGTTATTATACTTGTTTCATTAAAATGTAAGGGATAGTGTGATTTAGAAAATAAGTTGAGGTGTATGTTTAGGATCTGTTTTCTATGAGGTGTTTCAGAAAATGTTATGATGGTTTTGTTGCTATATGCTGTACAGTGGACTACAACTCATAGCAACCTTATAGAAACTCGTAGCAAATTGTACTGTGAATAATATATTGAACCCTTACCTGTTCTTTAATATCCTTACAATTTATGGCATGTTTGAGCCTATTGTTGCAAACACCATATCAGTCCATCTTGTTGAAAGACTACTTCTTTATAACTTTCCACTTTCCAGGAATGATTTCTTTTTTCAAGGACTGGCATCTTCTAACAGCATGTCCAAAATATGTGAGACAAAGTTTCAGCATTCTTGCCTCTAAGAATTACCCTGGCCGCTGGAACGCAGCACCAGCTGGAACGCAGCTCCAGCTGGAGAGCTGGAATTTCAACCACACACAGGACAGCTGAGTCCTAGCCAAAAGATACCAGCCAAGCCACTGTGAAACCCACCCACCAGGAGCAAGTAGGGAGCAACCGCCTGCCACCCTGCAACTATGGAGGAGCAACAGACTACCCCCAGCTTCTAAGAGACCTGAGAGGAGCAACAGTTTGCCAGCCACTGTGGAACTCCAGAGGAGCGACCACTGCTGACCACGTGCCCCCGAGGAGTGACGACTACCCACCACTGTGTGACACCCCTGCAGCACGTGCTTACTTGCCCCCACCATGCAGGGTGCCCACTGCATAAACCCTCAGCAGTGCTTAAGCCCCACCCCTTGCCTCCTGGTGTCCAAGCCCTGTGCTCCTGTGCCCCCCACAGCTCCTTGCTTCCTCCCCCTTTCTCCAACTCCCTTGCAGCTCCACAACCACACATCTCAGCCCCCGCCAAAGCCCTGTGACCCCATGGCACAGCCATGGATCCAGCCATCACCCAGAGATATCAGCCAAGCTGCTGTGGAACTAATCTGACAGGAGAAAAGCCAGTAGGATCCTGACTGGTTTTACTGGGGAATTGCTGATTACCTGGGCGAGCACCCAAGGGCATGCTCACTTGTGGGGAATTTGACCAAGCTCTCTTGGGCCACACTGACTGCCCAGAAACAAGCCAGCCACTGGCTGGCTTTTGTGGACTCTGCAGACCAGCCAGAGGCTAGTGAGTTGGTGGGAATTTGACCTTGAATTTTCGGGTCCTGTTGGATCCAGGACCCTGCTGGAGCAGGGGCGGTTGTGTGAGGGCACCTGTGTAAGTGCCACTGTGCAGGGAACATAAAGAAAACCACTGGGAGGGAAATGGACAGTGGGAATTTGATTAGGAACCCCAAACGTGAGCACACTCAGCAGAGGTTTGAGCAAGGTCCCCCAAGTGTTTGACCTGTCCTTGTGATCACCCCAACCCTGTGCCTGCCTCACCCCATTTAGCTCCCCACTGGTGCCTACACGTCTGGGCAATCAACTTACCTTTAATTGGGAGCACCTTGACCTGTCTTACCAAGAGATGGCAATTACAGGCTCTGACCTGACATTTCTCTGAAGTCAGAAGTTCAGAGAAACATACAAGTGGGGTAGCTGCCCAACTGATCTCTAGAGCATTGTCTTCAGATCAAGAACATATCAATGTCTCAAAGAAAGCAAACTATCCCACACAATACACAAGAGCAAAGCAAGATGTCA
>NW_006400201.1:641772-642262 GCF_000299155.1 Elephantulus edwardii | reverse complement strand
ACGGCACATAACAACAACAAGAACAACCAAGCAGAAATAATGAAATTGATAACAGAAAAACAATTGAAACTATCAACAAAACTAGGAGATGGTTCTTTAAAAAAGGTCAATAAAATTGATAAACCACTAGCAAATCTCACAAAAGAAAAGAAGGAGAAGACACAAACAATCTGAATAAGAGATGAATCAGGCAACATCACAAGAGATCCAACTAAATTAAAGAAGCTAACAGAGTACTATGAAAAACTATGCTCAAACAAATATGAAAACCTAGAGGAAAGGGACAAATACTTAGAAATGCACAACCTACCTAAACTGGCACAAACTGAAGTTGAACATCTGAACAGACCCATTACAAAAGAAGAAATTGAAAAGGTAATTCAACAACTTCTAACCAAAAAAAGCCCTGGACCAGATGGTTTTACAAGTGAATTTTATCAAACATTCAGAGAAGAACTGTTACCAATTCTACATAAGTTATTTCAGAAAA
>NW_006400201.1:637266-638419 GCF_000299155.1 Elephantulus edwardii | reverse complement strand
TGCCACTGTTGTAAAACAGGACTGACCTTGGGGTTGGGGACAGACTGAGAAAGGTGGGTTCAATAATATATACTGCACTGAAACTGATGAGGGAGAGAAACTGTTTAAAGGGGATATGTGATTGGGCATTTTTGTCATGACAGGAGTAAAACAATGTAAGAATTTTACTTTTCCAAGAGGGTAGTGTTCTGGGGCGGAGGGTTGGGAGGGGCTAAATGTGCAACAATGAATGAATGGAAATCCAGTCTCTGTAAATTTTTACTGAAATTAATAATAAATTTAAGTATTAAAAAATTAAGTTAAAGTAATGAGGCAATGGATTTATAACTGCTCGTGCTAATAACACTATATCATGACATGGAGGAGGAATAGTGGAACTGTATCCACATTTACAATACTTTTCTTATCTAAATCTTTCAAGGAAAATAGAAACTGCATTGGAACATGTATCTCTGGGTTGGAAATTATCATAATGTTAAAATTTCTAGCCTTAAAATTAAAAGATGATATTGTTCAAAATTATTTGTTATGTATTTGTTTAAATTTTTCCTTCTTTTAACAACTGGGATCTAGAGGGGAGAGGAAAGATCAGAGAATGTCCAAAATTATTGGAGCAGCTATTGCTGCCAGTTTAGGGCCTGTGTCAAGAAAAGGAAGTCTTACTCATAAATAGTGCCACCCAAGATAATAAAGGAGGTCAGAATTGCTTCTACTATGGAAAGCTGGGCCACTTTAGTAGACAGTGTCACAGATGAGAGCCACAGATAGGCAAGGGAGTAGAATGGAAGCTCCCACTCAGTTGCTTTAATTGTGGATTTGAAGGACACATGGCCATCAGTGGCCCACATCAGGTCCTCATGGCTGACAGGACTGATAGACCCCAGCTCCCAGCTGGAAACAAAGGAGGGCGCTTCAATGATTTAAGTCTTCTCAAAAGAGCTGTGGGTGAGCATTAACATTACTGGTAAGTATATTCAATTTCTCCTGGACACAAGAGCCTATTATTTGGTCCTAAAAGCCTTCTGAGGTTGAACTCTTCTCACTGTTTCTTAGCTGTTGGAATTGACTGACAGAAAAACCTCCTAATCAGTTCCTTACTTCACCTCTGCCTTGCATGTGGACTTCTGAGCTGTAAAACAACCCAGTGGTAGAT
>NW_006400201.1:613810-636381 GCF_000299155.1 Elephantulus edwardii | reverse complement strand
TTTTTTTTAAAGTCTGTAGAATACTCAGTATTCTATTTCAACACCCCAATTCAAAGACATAGGTTTTTCTTCAGTCATCCTTATTGATTGTATAAATTTTAGATGCATAGGGAGAAGTTGGAAATACTATGGCTTGTATCAGGTTTACTTTGCTTTTTAAACTGATATTTTCTTTAGCATTTTGGAGATGTATTCGACAGTAGATTAAAGTTTATATTACATTTACATGTATGTATGAATAAATTTAATTTCTTTAGTAAGGGAGCTTTGGTGGTTTAGGAATTGTGGTAAGGAATTGCACTGCCATCTTGAGGGTATGTGTTTGATCTACCAACTACTCTGCAGGGATAGATGAACAGTCTCCTCTCATGTGATTAACTACATCTGAAAACCTACTGGTAAATCGGCTCTGAGTCAGCTATAACTCAAGTGTACCTAACAAAAATCACATTTATCTCGCCAACTAGAAAAGCTCCATATAACTGTTCATTCCAAAGAAAGTTGATCCAACAATGCAGAAATATCAAAGAATAGTGATATAAAAAATTAGTAACTTCCCCTTATTGTATATTACCTTTCCTTTACTTATCTATTGATTTTTACTCTTCTCTCCCTCTCCGACATCCTTGTTTAAACATCCAAGAAGAATGGTTCTCTGTACATGAAAAACCTTTCCTTAGGTTTTGATTTTATCAGTCTTACACCATAATTGTCCTTTTTTTCACCGATTTATGCCACTTAGGATAATTTGTTCAAAATTCACCCAAGTTGTTCAGTGTGTCAAGAATTCTTTTTTAGTTTTCAGTAATGCATATTATTAGATCATATGAATGTGTCATAGCTTCTTTAACACCTGGGATTCCCAATCTTTCAATTCTATTTATAGGTTTATATACCTGTCACTGTATCCACTGTTTTGATTGCCATTGGTGAATAATGCAAAAAAAAAACAAAACACACACAAAAAAAAAAACTGTAGCAATACAGAACTGACAAATTCAACCTGGATTTAGTAAAAAGCTGAAATGAGAAGTATCACTGCTGATGTCAGATGAATCGTGGCTTAAAGAAGAGGAGAAGAAAAAAAAAGAAGAGAATATCATAATGAGGGTTGCCTATATTTTATGTCTGATGCATTCTAAATTACAGTGAATTATGGAGAATATAGAAACTTATACTTGGACCAGGAGGCAGTCGTCAGAACAGAGCAAGGGAACACTGCATGGTTCAAAATTGGGAAGGGTGTACGCCAGGGATACATCCTATCTCCATACCTTTTCAACCTATATGCAGAACAGATTATCCGGGAGGCTGGGCTCTATGAGAAATGTGGGGTCAAGATTGGTGGACGATTTATCAACAACCTGCGTTATGCGGATGACACAACCATGCTTGCTGAAACTGAAGAGGACCTGAAGCGCCTGCTGCAGAGTGTCAAGGACTGCAGCCTACAATATGGATTGAGGCTCAATGTCAAGAAGACAAAGATTCTCACCAGTGGACCAATTGGCAGCATCAGGATGGATGGTGAAGAGATTGAGATTGTACACAGCTTTAGTTTGCTTGGCTCCGTAGTCAACAGTCTTGGCACCAGTAGCCAGGAAATTAAAAGGTGTATTGTGATGGGAATGTCTGCTGATAGGAACCTCTCCAAAGTACTGAAGAGCAATGGTGTCTCTCTGGAGACTAAGGTGCGTCTGATACAGGCTATGGTCTTCGCAATCACTTGTGCATCAGAGAGTTGGACAATGACCAAGGAGGATAGAAGGAGAATTGATGCCTTTGAGCTGTGGTGCTGGAGAAGAGTATTGAGAATACAATGGACTGCTAGGAAAACAAACAGATTTGTCCTGGAAAGGGTTAAACCGGGTGGCTCCTTGGAGGCAAGGATTCTGAGGCTCTGTCTAACATACTTTGGACATGTTGTGAGGAGAGACCGGTCCTTAGAGAGGGACATCATGCTTGGGAGGGTGGAGGGACGGCACAGGAGGGGAAGGCCCTCTATGAGGTGGATTGATTCAGTGATTGGGATAATTGGGATGGGAGTGTCAGAGACGGTGCGATTGGCACAGGACAGAGTGGAGTTTAGGGCTGTTGTACATAGGGTCGCTATGAGTCACAAGCCACTCGACGGCACATAACAACAACAACAAGAACATAGGTGTTAGAAGATAAGGAATGTGAGAATTATTTCTGGTGCCCTTGAGGTTATCTATGTGTGGTTCATGATGATGCTGAGCATTATTTCCCTTTTTTAAAGTTAGAGAAGATCAGACTCTTTTGTTTTCATGTCTCCAGCTCTATTTTTGTTTTTGTTATTTTATTAAATTTTTAATGGAAATTTACAGAGACTTTAGATTTTTATTCATACTTCTTGCACACATTCCTCCCTACTCACCCCTCCTCCATTTAGCTTTTCTCTGATGAAAAAAAAAATTTTTTTCATTGTTATACAATCCACACCTCTCTACCACAAGTCCCCTTTACTATAGAGCTCTTATTCTGTACTCTTAACATGAAAATAATACCTAATCATATATCCCTTTTAAAGAGTTCTCTCCCTCATCTGTTTCAATGCAGTATACGTTATTTATCCTCTCTTTGTTATGTTGCTCCAACCCCGATATCAGTCCCGTTTTACAACAGTGGTATTTGTCCTTTTCTGACTGAGATATTTCACTCAGTATAAAGTTCTCCAGAGTCACCCAGTTTGTATAATATCTCATGAGTTCCTTGCTTTTCAATGTAGTATAGTATTCTTTTGGGTAAATATACCACAGAATCTCTATCCATTAGTTTGTTGATGGGCACTTGTGTTGTTTCCAACTCTTTGACATTGTGAACAAAGCAGCAATAAACATGGGTGTGCAAATATCTCCTTGGGTAGTTCTGTTTTTGTAATCTTGCCATTCACTCATTGCTCTTATGTCAGAACTAACGCCTAGCTGATACTCTAGTAGGTTTTTAGACACTGTAAGTGCATAAGATGAAATTGTTCATACTATGAAATAGTTAATGCATTTGATTTGTCTGTCATTGGTTTCATAGTACAAATGGTTATCCAGTAAGCTAAGAAAGAATATGAGGAACAGCCTTTTAGGCTTAAGTTGAAAATTTTCTTCCTGAATTTTTTTTTTTACTTTTTTTTTCTTCTTCCTGAATTATTATTTCTTTCTTTCTTTTTTTTTTTTTTTGCGGGGGGTAGGGGGAAACAAGATTCATTGACTATACAAAGGCATTTGTGTGTATCATAACAAACTGTGGCTGACTCTGAGAAGAATGGGAATCCCAGAACACTTGATCATGCTAATGAGAAATCTATACTTGGACCAAGAGGCAGTCATCAGAACAGAGCAAGGAAACACTTCATGGTTCAAAATTGGAAACGGCGTACACCAGGGATGTGTCCTGGCTCCATACCTTTTCAACCTGTATGCAGAACAGATTATCTGGGAAGCTAGGCTCTATGACAGAAATGTGGGGTCAGGATTGGTGGAAGATCTATCAACAATCTGTGTTATGCAGGTGGCCCAACGTTGTTTGCTGTAACTAAGGAGGACCTGGAGCTCTTGCTGCAGAGGGTAAAGGACTGTAGCCTCCAAGATGGATTGAGGTTCAATGTCAAGAAGACAAAGATTCTCACCACTGGACCAACTGGCTGCATCAGGATGGATGGTGAAGAGATTGAGATTGTTCACTTGGCTCCCCGGTCAACACTCTTGGCACCAGTAGCCAGGAAATTAAAAGACATATTGTGATGAAAAAGTCTGCTGATAGGAACCTCTCCAAAGTACTGAAGAGCAATGGTGTCTCCCTGGAGACTAAGGTGTGTCTGATACAGGCTATGGTCTTTGCTATCACTTGTTATGCATCAAAGAGCTGGACAGTGACTAAGGAGGATAGAAGGAAAATTGATGCCTTTGAGCTGTGGTGCTGGAGAAGAGTATTGAGGGCACCATGAACTACTAGGAAAATAGATTCATCCTGGAAAGGATCAAACCAGGGGGCTCCTTGGAGGCAAGGATTCTGAGGATTCATCTGACATACTTTGGACATGTTGTAAGAAGAGACTGGTCCTTGGAGAGGGACATTATACTTGGGAAGGTGGAGGAACAACTCAGGAGGGGAAAGCTCTCTATGAGGTGGATTGATTCAGTGAGTGGGGGAATGGAGATAGAAGTGTCAGAGGCAGTGTGATTGGCACAGGATAGAGCAGAGTTTAGGGCTGTTGTACATAGGGTCGCTGTGTTGCCACGTAACACCAACAACAGTCAATAAGCAGATTAATTGAGTCAAGGAATAAATATTAGTTTAGGAGAAAGAGGAGGGAATTAAATAATGAGCATATGAGAACTAGAGGTTTGTTAAATAAAAAGGGATAAGGCAGAGAAAAAGCCTTAAAGTTCTATAGAGTTAGTTTAATTTGCTAAGATTTTAGACTTTATCTTATATTTTTGTTTTGTGTCATTCTATTTAGAATTAATGGAGCTGCATGATTCCTTTAACCAGCAGTACTTTTAAATGTACTTGTCCATGGCTTTTCAATAAATAGAGAGTATTTTTGAAATCATTAAAGTTAGAAGTTTCTCTGATGGCACTAAGAAACTATGACCTCCTATCATGCGACAAACATTCAACTTTGCCTTACCAGGAAAGGGAACTATTATTGTATTAACTTTATTTATTTTAAAATAAAATTTCTTAGAGTGAAAAGTCCTTTTCTAAAAACATTTCATTGCCTTTTTGTCCCCACAGTACAATTAAATAGTATATTTGTGTATTATCTCTAGATCAATCTTACCTTCCTTACTTTTAAAAAAGAGGTCTGAGAATAAAAAAGAAAAAAATCATTTTAGGTACATTCGAAGACGTGCAGCACTCCTGATCAGGAAATACTGCATTTGGGGACCTCTCCAAAGTATTGTGGAGGAATGATGTCAGCTTGAGAGCTGTGTCCTTTGAGATGTAATGTTGGAGAAGAGTGCTGAATACACTGTAGGTTGAAAAACAAACAGACAGATTATGTCTTGGAGTAGGCACAGAGTTTTCTTTGGAGGTGAAGATGACAGATCTTTGACTTACGACACTCATTGGAAAGAGACATCGTGCTTGGAAAGTTGGAGAGTTGTTAAAAAAGAGGAAAACCCTCAACCAGATGGATTGACATAGTGACTGGAGGAATAAGCTCAAGTGTGCCAAGGAAGAAAATCACCTTATTAGTCATAAATGCAGATCGATTTCGTAATGACTAAACTATTTTCAACTTCAAGGAAATTTCAGTTCTGTTAAAATGTAAACATAGTAGATAAGCTGCGCTGCCAAACCCAAACCAATTTGAATCCACTAGCCACTCTGAAGAATAAAGATGAGAATCTCCTCTGGTAAAATTCACAGCTTCAAAACCCACTGGAGGGTCAGCTATGAGTCAGTTTCAATTCCAAGGCAATGAAGGTCTTTAAAGTGTTCTTTCAATGATTATTAAAGCTGTGTCCAGATTTAATTTGACATAGTTCCTCTGGAGTTACTAGAGTTAATCACAGTCATAAAATAAAATTTCAGAAGATACTGATTTTAATTTTTAAAAACTGTACATCTTTAAATATGAATCACTCAGAATATTTTGTTAATCTTTTATTATTTATTTTGCTGATAAAATACAGAGAAACAGGTTCATAAATAATCACTGTAGATCTGCAATAGTGGGTAATGGTAGTGGTGTAATATTTCAGATTTTTATGACATTAAATCTATATACTGCTTCATTTACATCATAAAGCCTGGAAGAGAAAGAAGCAAAGTAATTAATATGATATTAAAATCTATTATTCTTTATAACCTATGCATGTTGGACCCAAGGAACTTGGTCTCTTTTGTAGTCTAGTGCATTAATGATTCAGTACACATGCAAATGTGCGCCTGAAGGAATAAAGTAAGGTGGAGATCTAAATCACTGCATAGAGTAGGCTGAATATCATTGAATTTTAGAAGAATGAATGAGCTTCTGTATCCTATGAAACATGGAATGGGAGAGTCTATATAGTTGAATAGTAACTATATAACAAAACACCTAGGGATATTAAAAATGATCTCAAGTATTTAATTTTTAATTTCTACATATCTTAAAATATTAACCCTCTTTAATTTCCCCATACCTCTTGTAAAATTTTAATACACTGACAGAACTATTACAATATCATAATTGGGCTCAAATTTTGTTTTTCTCTCTTTATCTCCTAGACAAGCTTCTTTAGTCACTGTTAAAGAAAGTACAGGCAGCATAAGGGTTGTTATTGTTATTGTGCACCGTAGAGTTAGAACCAACCCATAGCTGACCTGTCAGGGGTTTTTCAGAGGCAGTTAATCACACGAGAAGAGAATGCCCATCCTTCTCCCATGGAGTGACTGGTGTCCTTGAACTGTATGCCTTATCAATTGTAGTGCAGCTTCTTGCCACTAGATCATCAGAGCATAAGGTTAGCTGCATCAAGTCTCTCCAATAATTCCACAAGGAAGAATAATATCCATCCATAGCATCCAAAAGACAAAACTATGTTCATGAAGTTGGATATGTTCTCTTTCTTCAAAACTTACTTCTACCAATTCAAATACCATATTCCTTCTGAGGACACTTGCTTCTCTAATGCATTACAATGGCCATAGTGACTCACAGATTATATTAATGATTTTGAGAGTTACTAAAGTCTGAACAGGAAACTAGTGACCTAAAACTGGTGACCTAGTGGCAAGAAGCTGCGCTGCAATCCCAAAGGCACATGGTTTGAGGTCACCAAGTTTTCCTCTGGAGAAGGATGGGCAATCTCCTCCCATGCCTCTGAAAACCCACCAGAGATTCAGCTATGAGTAGGTTCTCACTCTGTGGTACACCACAATAAAAACAACAACAAAGTCTTAACAGATCGCTATTCAGTTTGGAAACAGGATAAAATTCTTCAGTCAAACAAACTTCTCAAGTTTGCTTATAGCGCTTTTACTTTCAGCCTCTTAGTGTCAGGCCAGTGTTACAAAGCTTTCTTTGTCCTGCCAATTATGGTGTCTCCTCCTACAGTTCTGCCAAAAATTTAAGGCCTCCAGATCTGTCTCTGTCTCTGTGGGATAGCAGTCATAATTCAGTCCTGTTTCACACAAGCCTGGTTTCCCATCACCACTTCTTAAGTTTCTTGATCTCAGTTTGTCTCCCTCTTGTGCAGGAAACTCTGGCTTTGAAGAATTTATGCTGCATTCTATGTTCCTTATTTCTATTTTTAAAATAGATATTCTTTTTTTTTAAATTTTGTGTTGGTTTCTAGGTTTTTTGTTCATAGCGTCTCTATGAGTTGCCTATGATTCGATGGCACATAGAAACAACAATTGTTAACAATAAACCCATTACCAGGATTACTTTATTTATTTTTTTTGTTCAAACATTATTGTTGTTAGGTGTCCTTGATTCATTTCAGACTTCCAGTGATGATATGTATGTCAGAATGAAAACTGTCCTAATTCTGTATAATCCTAACTATCATTGCTGTGGTTTGCCAACAAATCATTGTTTTAATATTGTGTTAGTCTATATCATTAAGGGGTTCCTATTACTTTCTAAAGCTCTCTATCAGTTGAAGACCTCACTATTCCATTAGTAAATCCTCAGTAATTGATGGAATATCAATTGACATATTTTGACCAACTCATAAAGCCCTGAATATGTTCACTTGCCAAAGCCAAGAAATTTGTGTGACAGTGACTTGGCCAACTGACTGAAAAAAAAAAATCCATATTTGTTCCCATTTTAAAAAAAAGATCAAACAAAATGTGGAAATTACAGAAAAATTATCATCATCACACACAGATAAAATTTTGTTAAAGACTATTAAAAAATTACTGGAAAGTAGAGGCTTTGAACCACATGCCTTAGTAGTGCAGTTTCTTGCCAGTCCACCAAAACTCTAGATAATAAAAATATTCACCATCAAATCAACAGGTATCATCAGATTAAGACAGAGAGAAGACTGAAGTTGTTAACATGTTTTCCTTTTTCTTGAACCACAGATAACACCAATGGTCACAGCAGTCAGGAATCAAAAGGTTTGTGAGACAAGACTGAAGTAGAACTCTTTTCTCATGAGCCAGAACAGAAGCTTGAGGTCTTTTTTTCTGGTGCTAGGCAACAATGATGTCAGTTTAAAGACCAAAGTGTGCCTAATCCAAGACACGGTATTTTTAATTTCTTGATATGCATCTGAAAGATGGAAAGTAGGTAAGAATGCCAGAAGAAGAATCAATGCCTTTTAATTACGGTTTTGGTGAAGACATGGCATATCCTACAGACTGCCAAAAGAATGAACAAATATGTCTTGGACAAAGTACACCAGAGTAATCACTAGATGTAAGCATGGTGAAACTTTGTCTCATATACTTTGGACAAGTTGTCAGGAGAGGGTCAGTCCTTAGAAAAAAACCTCACACTGACAAAGATAATAGGATCAGAGAAAGAAAGCCTCTCAAGAGGATGGATTGTACCTGTATTTGAAAAATTGACATGGATGTAGCAATGAGCTATAACACATCAGACATTGAGATGATGTGAGGAGCATGCAGGATAGAGAAAGGCTCAGATATGCTGCCACTATGAGTAGTAATTGACTCTACATAACGTAATAACCACAATCCCATTACTTAATATTGAAATTTTCTTTATACTTCTGTATTAAATAACTCTTTTTTTCCTTCAAGTATTAACAAATGAATATGAAGCATTGTGAGAAATTATTTAAGGTCATTCATAAACAAAGTCTTTTCAGAGAGAGAGAGAAGAGGGAGTGGGAGAAAGAGAAAGAGTGGGAGAAAAGGAAGTGAGCGAGATAAAGAGAGAGAGGCTCGAGAAAGGGAGAGGGAGTGGGAGAGAGAGAATAAAATAAATAAATAAGATAAAATTCCAAGTGCTCGAAGTAAAACAATGAATTTATTCTATAAAATCCAATGTTAAAATAAAATAGACCTCATTGCTATAAAATTCATGAAAATGGTAATAGTTTTACATAATGAAGAATTTAAAAACTTCAGCAAGAGCTTTGCTATTTATCACTTTGTGTATATCCCAGAAATATTTACAGATTAATCTATCTTTGTAGAAACCAATAGGTGACTTCCAATAAATCTGATTATTGTCATATCCAAGTAAGTGGTTCATTGCTCAGCCTTGGTGTACCCTGGCTGTGTCTGTGAGCATGTTGGAGAAAGATAATCACACAGTGCTTAGAACAAACAAATTGGTTTGTTTTACTGCTTTTGCAAATAAGGGAGAAAAAGAAAGAAATTGGATAAGACAGACCAAAGGTTCTGAGCTAATAAGAAATTTATTCTCAGTTATAGAAAGGAAAAAAGTTGAGAACACAGAATGTTTATTAGGATTATTACTAAAGTCTTCCTAGGACCAACCCAGTTGATTATGTATATACATTTTAAAATTAAACACATTACTGTAGTTTAAATTAATTGATGCATTTTCCAGAGTTTGCATGCTCACCTTGTTAGCTCTTCACGAATACTTTATTTTCTCAAAGGGTCTAGAATAAATATGCTGTTACAAAAGCAGCTATTACTGTGTTTTTCATTGATTAACAAACTCTAAATTTATATCAAACAAATTCATTTCAAGTAAAAAAGGTGGTAAGCAACTATATTCCTAGTATGTCTATGTTTGTATGAACTTTCAGTTTTGTTCATATGTATACATACATGCACATAAGTGATTAGTAAGAAGTAAGGAGGTGTGCTTTCAATCCAAAGGTACACAGCTCAAATCTACCAGCTGCTCCATGGAGAAAAGACAGGCAATCTACTCCCTAGTGATTTACAGTCTCTGTAAACCTGCTACATGGTCTGCCATGACTCAGTTCTGACTTGATAGAACGAAACAGCAGTAGAATATTTAAATAAATACCTTTTTGTGCTTTTATTCTTACATGTAACAAAAGAGTGTATGTCTTTGAAATACATGCATTTTGTAGTCACATTTCACATACAATTAGTTATGCAGATTCAAATACAGAAGCAATTTATTTTGAGTCACTTGAATTTATAAAAAAATAATGCCTCAAATTTGGTAGTTAACTTCTGTGCTCATTCCTCACAATGACCACTTGCATACTAGTTTTTAGATGAGATAAAATAAAATAATGAAGAGATGATACTGTGATAATATGAGAAACTCACGTAACTCAGAGTATAAAAAGCTGAAAGTTATGAAGAGATGATAAATCCCACATGACAAGGTGAGAATATCAGCATAACAGCAGCCCAAGGAATTTAATAACACCTGTCTTCACTTGCTCTGATTCAGACAAACATGAGTACAAAATGCTGACATCAAAGATGCAAATATAAAGTTCACAAGACTCAGGCACATTTGTGTAAAATCATATGTCAAAATAATCACCTTATGAAAAAAATTTTCTAGGTATTGAAAACATGCATTAATTTTGTAGAAAAGTAATTTTTTTCAGCCATACATCTGCATTTAAATTTTAAATTAGTCTCTTTTTAAAAGATTACTATATATGTTATTTTGACATAAGAAATGTTCTAAATAGGTCAATGTATTCTCCCCAAATTTTACATATCATCAGTATTATTCTACTAGTATTTTTTCTTATCTCAAACAATTGTATGTCTAGAATCCTTTAAATACTGTCAAATGTACTTAATCTTATAACTACAAACTATTATATTCAGTTTTCCTACCTGGTTAACATTATAAGAAATGTCAATTAAATGTAATTATGCAAAATGATAAGGAATTTAAAGGGATATGCAGCCAATAATTTATATTTCCTTCGTTTTTATCATTCTTAAAGTTAACACAATATGCAAACAAAATTTTACATAGAAATTTCTAAATATTGTTTTTGAAATGTCAGCATCAAAGTACTGACTATGGGTTTTTTTCTTTGAATTAAGGACATTATGGCAAATCATATGTTAAACTCAAGCTTTATTTTATAATTGCTTAAATCTTATTTAACTACTAGAGAATTAAATTCTGAAAAACATGTTTATAAAATGTCTGATTTTGTTATATAGATTATAATATATGGATGAAAAGTGGTTGCCATAATGTGATTTTCTTTTAATTAATTTCATTCTTTATCTCCTGTTATGCTCTTATTATAGTGCTATAGGTTGTTTCATTCCTTGCTATCTGCTCTATTTTTTATAAATTTAAACTGTTATTTGTAATTCTTATGGAATTAGTCTTTTTCAGCTCTTTGTTCTTTGTGAAATCCAAGTCTAGAGCTTGTAATATATACGTGCTGTTTCAGAAAGAGACTGAATGGATATTTAAAACTATAACCAGTAATCTATAGTTGTTGTAAGATGATGTCAAGTATGATTCACAGTAACCCAACGGACAACAGATCTGAACCCTTTCCTATTCTGTTCCCTAGCTTCACGCTCTTTGAAACACTTGAGCCCATTGCTGCAGTCATTGTGTCAATACATCTGGTTGAGAGTCTTCCTCTCTTTGGCTGACCCTCCATTTTTCCAAGCATGACGACCCTCTTTAATGAATAGCTTCTCATAGCAACTCGCACGAAGTATGTGAGCTGAAACTTCAAGATCTTTTTCTTCAAAGAGCACTCTTAACTGCAACCTTTCCAAGAGCTCTGTTGGCTTAGTGGATAGAAAGTTATGCTATCAAGCCAAAGTTGGGTGATTTGAATCCTTGGCCCTCAGGCCTGGTTTAATACCTGTTTATTCTTTTAACATTCCATGGGATATTCAGTACTCTTTTCCAACAGCAGAATTCAAAGGCATCAATTAATCTTTTGTCATCCTTATTTATTGCCTAGCTCTCAGATGCTTGCTATCAAGTAATTGAAAAGTCAATGGCCTAAGACAGTCCCACCTTAGTCCTCAAACTGATATCACTGTCCTCCATAATTTGGAGAGATTCCTGACTGAAGACTTTCAGAATGCAATACGAATCCAAATATCTAGACTATTGGTACAAAGGATATTAACTTCAGATCAGTAAGATGAAGTCCTTGACAGTGTCAGGCTTTTCTCTACCTGTCATGATGTGGCTTATTAATCCAGGTTGAGGATATTTGTTTTCTTGAGATTGAGATGCAAACCATATTAAAGGCTGTAGGCTTTGACCTTATTTAGCAAATGCTTCAAGTCCTCCTCACTTTCAGCAAGCAAAGTTGTGTAATTTTTATACTGTAGGTTACTGATGAGTCTTCCTCTGATCCTGATGCAACATTCCTCTTCACAGAGTCCAGCTACTTGAATAATTTGTTCAGAAGAAATATTTAACAGGTATGAAGTAAGTACAACCTTGATGCATCTCTTTCTTAATTTTTAACTATGTAGTGTTCCCTTGCTCTGTTCACACAACAGCTTCTTGGTCTAAGTATAGGTTTCACATGAGCAAAACTAAGTGTACTGGGATTCCCATTCTTCTCAGTGTTATTCGTAACTAAGTATAATCCACACAGTAAAATGTATTTCATAATTAATAAAGCATAAATAAACATTCTTTGGTCTTCTTTACTTTCAGGCAGGATCCATCTGATATCAGTAAAGCTATCCTGGTGCCACAGCCTCTGCTAAATCCTGCTTGAACCTTTGGCAGTTTCCTATCTATATAATGTTCTAGTCATTTTTTAATACTCTTCAGTAAAACTTTGCTTACATATAATATTAATAATATTCTTTAATTGTTTCCACATTGTGTTGTATTACATTTCTTGGGAGTTGTAACAAATATGGATCTCTTCCAATCAGTTAGCCAGATAGCTGTCCTCCAAATATCTTGCCTTTGTAAACTCTATGAACATGGAAAAGTGATGGAAGTTATACAAGTGTTCAGGTATTTTGTTCATAGGGTCACTATGAGTTGTCTATGACTCGATGGCACTTAACAACAACAGGAGTTTGCTTGCATATGATATTAATAAATATTGTTTAATTGTGTCTACATTGTGTTGGATCACATTTTTTGGGAATGAGAACAAATATGGATCTGTTCGAATCAGTTAGCCAGATAACTGTCCTCCAAATTTCCTGGCATAGCTTTGTGAGTGCATCCAGGGCTGCATCTGATAATTGAAACATATTAATTAGTATCCCATAGATTCCTGGGGTCTTAAATTTTGCCAGTTACTTCAGTGAAGCTTCAACGTGTTCTTCATTACCATTGGTTCCTGCTATATTGTATTTCCTGAAAGTTTTCACTATCAGTCCATTCTTTTTGTTATAGTTACTCTGCGTATTCTCTTCATTTTCTTTGAAGCTTTCTGGATCATTCAATATGTTGTTGTTTTGTGCCATCTAGTTGACTCTGACTATAGAAACTTATAGCTCTGAAACCTGCTCTATCCTGAACCATTTTTATTGTCTCTGACACACCTATTCTACTTACACCAGTCACTGAGTCAGTCCATCCAGTCCAGTGTCTTCCTCTCTTGCATCGTCTCTAAACCCTTCCAAGCATGATATCCATCTCCAAGGGCAGGTCCCTCCTTGCAACATGTCCAAAGTATTTCAGACGGAGCTTCAGAATCCTTGCCTCCATAGAACAGCCCATTTTCACCCTCTTATGACAGATCTGTTTGTTCTCTTAGCAGCCCTATACTCGTCTCCAATATCACAACCCAAAAGCATTAATTCTATCTTCCTTAGTCATTGTCCAGCTTTCTGATTCATCACATGTAATTACAAAGACTGTGGTGTGGATTAGGTAAACCTTAGTCTTTAGACTGACATCGTTGCTCTTCAGTACTTTGGACTGGCTTGTGTCAACAGAATTTCCCAATGAAATTAATCTTTTTGTTTCCTGGCTGCTGGTTTCAAGAGTGTTGATTGTGAAGCCAAGCAAATAGAAGATGTCAACAATGTCAATCTCTTCACCATCTATTATGATGTTGCCATTTGGCTCAGTGGTGAGAACATTTGTGTTCTTGATGTTGAGCTTTAAGCCTTACTGAAGGCTTCAGTACTTGACCTCTTACAGCAAGTACCTTTGGTCCTCCTCAGTTTCAGCAAGTAAAGTTGTGCCATTGTGACTCAAGGCTTAAATTTGTTTTACAGTTCTCTCAGCTTAAGAAAAGCAGAGGGAGTTCTTCCCTTTTTATTTTCCATTGCACGTCTTTCAAATTATGATAATAATAATACTTTGCTTTATCTTCTCAAGCTGCCTTTTGATATCTTCTGTTCAGCTCTTTTACTTCAGCATATTTTCCCTTTGTTTGACTTTTTGAAGCTCTAGAGCAATATTCAGATTGTCTTTAGAAATCCATTTTGTGTGTGTTTGTTTTCCTTTTCCCTCTGCCATTGTAATGATCTTTTGCTCTCTTCATGGATGATATCCTTGATGCCATCCCACAACTTATCTAAGCTACAATCATTGGTATTCAATGCTTCAAACCTACTCTTAGGATGATGTTGAAATTTAGCTGAAATAGAATAAAGATTATATTTAGGTTGTGTGGACTTAATTTTAATTACAGCCTCAATTTGAACATTTTGTTGCTAGGTGTCATTGAGTCAAGTACATCCCATAGTGACCCTTCTTGTGGTTGTATACTGTTAAGTTGCTTGCGACTCATAGCAACCCCATGTACAACAGCTCTAAAGCCTGCCTTGTCCTGAGCTGTTGTCACTGACTCTAACACTCTTACCCTAATTGCTCCAGTTATTGTATCAATTCATCTCATCCAGGGTCTTTCTCTCCTGTGCTGTTTCTTTTCCCTTCCAAGCATAATCACCTTCTCCAAGGACCTGTCCAACCTGGCCATGTGTCCAAAGTATGTGAGATGGACCTTCAGAATCCTAGCCTCCAAAGAGAAACTTGGTTTCACCTTCTCTAAGATGGACTTATTTGTTCTGATGACTGCCTCCTGATCCAAGTATAGGTTTCAGATTAGCACGAACAAGTGTTTTGGCATTCCCATTCTTCTCAGAGTTATCCACAGTTTGTTGTGATCCACACAGTCAAAAGGCTTTGCATAATCAAGGAAACACAGATAGACGTTCCTCTGGTACTCCCCACTTTCAGGCAAGCTCCATCTAACATTAGTTACAATATCCCTAGTCAAACCGTGCTTGCTGAAACTGAGGAAGTCCTGAAGCACTTGCTGCAGAAGGTCAGGGACTGCATTCTTCAGTATGAATTGAGGCTCAATATCAAGAAAACAAAGATTCTTACTACTGGGCTGATTGGCAGCGTCATGATGGATGGTGAAGAGATTGAGATTGTTCACAGCTTTAATTTGCTTGACTCCACAATCAACGCTCTTGGCACCAGCAGCCAGGAAATTAAAAGATGTCTTGCGATGGGAATGTCTGTGGTTAGAGATCTCTCCAAAGTACTGAAGAGCAACGATGTCAGTCTGGAGACTAACGTGCACCTGTTACAGGCCATGGTCATTGCAATCACTTGCTATGCATCAGAGAGCTGGACAATGACTAGGAATGATAGAAGGAGAATTGATGCCTTTGAACTGTGGTGCTGGAGAAAAGTATTGAGTATACCATGGACTGCTAAGAGAAAGAACAGGTTTGTCCTGGAGAGGGTGAAGCCAGGCTGCTCCTTGGAGTCAAGGATTTGGAAGATTCATCTGACATGATTTGGACATGTTGCAAGGAGAAACCAGGCCTTTGAGAGGGATGTCATACTTGGGAGGGTTGAAGGACAAGGCAGGAGAGGAAGACCCTCTATGGGGTGGATTGATTTAGTGACTGGGGTAATAGGGGTAGGTGTGTCAGAGATAATAAGATTGGCACAGGACAGAGCAGGGTTTAGGGCTGTTGCACATAGAGTCACTATGAGTCGCAAGTGATTCCACAGTACACAACAACAACAATAAGAACAACACCAATCTTCTTCAAAGAATAACTCCTGTCAGCAATATACCTGATGAATATGAGGCAAAGCCTCATCATCTTGACTCCAAAGGGCACTCTGGCTGTACCTTCTCCAAGACATATTTGTTTGTTCTTTTGACAGTCCATGGGATCCAATGCTTTTCTTCATAACCACAGCTCAAAGGCATCAATTCTTCTTCTGTCATTTTTATTGCTAAGCTTTCATATTTATAGCAAGTGACTTGAAATACCATGGCTTGAATCAGACATACCTTAGTCCTCTAACTGATATTAATACTTCTCAATAATTTAAGAGGTCTCTAATTTCAGACTTTCCCTGTGTAATACGAATCCTGAGTTCCTGACTGCTGGTACAAAGGGTGTTAATTATGGATCTGAGTAAGGTGAAGTTGTTGACAGCTTCAAAATTTTTTCCATTTTTTGTGATATTGCCTATAAATCCAGTGGTAAGAATCTTTGTTTGGGGGCATTGAGATGTGATCCATATTGAAGGCTGTATTCTTTGATCTTCTGCAACAAGTGTTTCAAGTCCTCCTCATTTTCAGCTGTTAAGGTTGTGACATCCACATAATTCAGGTTATTGATGAGTTTCCGAAAGATGCCTATGCATTCCTCTATAGAATCCAGCTGCCTGAATAATGTGCTCAGCATACAGGTAGAATAGGTATGGAGAGAGAACACAACCCTGATATATTCCATTTCTAATTTTAAACCTCATAAGAACATCAACAATTTTCTCTTACTTCGTTTGCTTCCTGGTCAAAGTATAAATTTTGTGTGAGTGCAATTAAGTTCCTTGAGATTCAGATTCTCCTCAATGTTATCTGTAACGTGTTATGATCCACACATTTAATCGTCTTTGCAGTTTGAACATGCACGTGAGGAATTCATTCTCTGCTTCACATTCCACCTCTGGCTTACTTTGATTGCTGATATCAAGCTTCTCCAATGATTCCTTCAACAGATGTAGTCAATCTGATTCCTAAGTGGTCCATCATGGGAGGCCTATGTATAAAGCTGCTATTTTTTTTATAAAGCTATTTCCAATGCATAAATCATTAAAATAAAAACTCAAACATTCCATTTCCAGTCTCATTTCTGTCATGAACTTCATATTTTCTGACAATCATTCCTCCTTCATTGTTTCCAACTTTTGCGTTCCAGTCACCAGTTATCATTAACATATCTTGTTTGGTTAATTTCTGACTGGAAGATTTGGTAAACATTTTCAATTTCCTCCTCTTTGGCTCTAGTTTTAGGCTGTTAGAGTAATTCTTGTATTAATTGATCTTCCTTGCATGTATATACCTAATTTTCTATCACTCACATCGTAGTTCAGGACTCACATCGTAGTTCAGGATAGAACTTGACATTGACTTTTTGGCTATCAAGGCAACGCTATTCTTCTGTTTTTCATTCCCAGTATAGTATATCTGATTTAATGTGACCTTAAAGTGAAATATATTCTTAACATATTAATTAATATTAATATAAATTCACTTAGTATGTTAAAAAATACATTTAGCTTTAAGTTTAGTGGAGTTTACACATTTTATTTCAGAGCAAATATGTTCTGATTCCATTCCGGAGCAAAGTAAATGAGAAATGTGAAGATTAGGAGCTAATCTTGATTGAAATTGCACCTTAATTAATACATCATGATGAAGTTTCATAGTTAAATATCAGGACACTAATGAGGTTTAATATTTTATTGAAACCAATCCTAGTTAATAAATCCCTTCATTACATTAAGCTTGGAAAGACCAACAAAGCAAAATAGGACAAAGAAAAGACTAAGCAATGTAGATGTTTACATAATATGCATTTGTTTTTTACTATTTATTTTCACTTTCATGAAAATCACATAGGAATTTGACTTAAAATAGCTAATCAACAAAAATTTTCATATTTATTTTAAAGTATTCACTTTCTAATCACTGATATATTTTTTAAATCTATTGCCATCTTTAGTATCTCTATTGTAAATTTTAGAATATTTATTTATACATTTAATTTTAATTGTTTATTTTGTAAAATTTTATGCTTTTAGGTAAATTAGGCTGTTAATAAGATTATAATGAACCATTTGTTTCTTTGAAACTAAACTACATGTGATCCAAGAATTGAGGGAAGTATCATCAACAACATATGATATGTAGATGAGACAACCTTGCTTCCCAAAAGTGAAAAAGATATGAAATATTTACTAAAGATGAGTGAAGATTGTAACCTACTGCATGTATGCATGAAAAAAAGAAGAGTATTTACAAGTGGACCAATAAGTAACATCAAGAAAAAAATGGAGAAAAGATTTAAGGTTTTACTTCCATTTTAGTGATTTAATTTCACTTAAATAATCAGCAGCTATGGAAACAAAAAGAGTTAACAAATAAAACTACTTGTTTAATTGGGAAAATATGCAACCAAAAGCCTTTTTTTTTGTTTGTTTTTTTTAATTACTATTTTATGTAATATTTCAGAATTAACTTGTAGTCATGTGGTTGAGGTTTTGAAATACATATTTATAGCTAGGGGTTTGTTTTCCGTGAGTGTGTGTGTGTGTGTGTGGTGTGTACTGAAATGTAGTAATATTTCAAAGAAGGACAGGTAGCTTTTTAAAATTCATTCAATGATACTTAGAGAAAGGAATTCTGAATTTTCCTTTCGGAATCCTTGGTAATATTCAACAACTATGGTAATGTTTAACAACTATTTCTCTTTCAGAACATACTTTTTTGTGACTAACCTAAATTTCTTTCACTACATTTTTAATTTGTCCACAGTGAGGATAGGTGAGTATGGATTGCAGAACTTTATTATTCTGAATCTAATTTTTACTCATTAGTTGTTAGTATGCATTTTATCCTCAGAGACTTTATCCTTTTTTTGAGTTCTCACTTTCAAGTTTTTTTACAATTTTATTTTCTGCTTTTTTTAAATTTGTTTTTTAACTTTTTAAAATTTTAATTTTAATGAAAGTTTATAGAAACATTGTGTGGGGGGGTTTATCCATTCATTGTTGTACCCTTTCCTCCCTTTCCCCTCCCAAAGTCCTTTTTGCAATGCATCTCTTGTTTCTGATTATTATCATTCATACATTGCCCAATCACTCATTCCTTTCAGACAGTTCTTGTTGTCATCTATTCCAATGTAGTATTCATTATCAATCCACCCTTTTCCTCTTCTCCCTTATTTTAGTCCTATTTTGTGACATTATTGTTATGCAGAAAGAAAGGAAGGAAAATTATGTGAGTTCAGGGTAAAAGTAAAAAAAAATGTTTTACCACAAGAACAAGAAGGGTATCTTATCCATCGAAAAACAAAGTGGTTCAATCAAAAACAGGGAGAAGAGAGAAAATGTTTTGTGAAAACACTGAAGCAGAGCTGTAGAAAAATGGGAAATAGCAGTAGCAGATAAACCAATCTGACAAACAAATACAAGGGAAAAAGCTTCATGCCAACTATAAGTCTAAGAAAACCACAAAGAACAGCTCTTTTTTAAAATAGTGACTGTAGCGCCCTCTCTGAAAAAAAAAATTCTTAATGCCCATGGGAAAAGAGGAAGTTCTTACCCTTTATGCATACATAATCATCAATCTTTATCAATAATTTAATATTTGCATATTTCTACATTATCAAAAACTAATGTACATAAATTTATTCTGAAAGACCAACATAGTAAATAAGCAGATTTAATGACGAACATATATAATCTAGCATAACTTGAAATGGTTAATTTTTAAACTTGGTGTCTTAATCTAATATTCGGGAAACAGTTGAATCTAATGTAATTAGACCAGCAGATCAATAAGTCATCTTTAGATAATGCGGTGATCCATCATTCAAATCTTATCAAGGAGATCCTTTGAATAATGTGCACTGACCTTAAATAGTATCATCTGATTTTCAATTTCATTGTTTGGAGGATGAATTCACAATAGATCTAAATTGCTGACAGAAAAGGATTCAAGCATATTTCTAATAAACTAAAATGTGTAAAGGCAGGATCAGTCCTTGGAGAGGGACATCATGCTTGGGAGTATGGAGGGACAATGCAGGGGAGGAAGACCCTCGATGAGATGGACTAATTCAGTCACTGGAGTAATGGGGATAGGTGTGCCGAAGACAGTAAGATTGGCAAGGGATAGAGAAGGGTTTAGGGCTGTTGTAGATAAGGTTGCTATGAGTCACAGGCAACTCGACAGCACACGACAACAACAAAATATGTAAAATAGTAAAATAGGAAATGTTTTTACATGTCTTTAAAAACTCAGGGTTGCATGTAATGAATTATTCCATGGGAGAAAAAGGAGTCATTTATTCCTTAGTTACATCCTCAAAAAGTTGATAGTCACTTGGAGTAGAGTGTATTCAATGGTAGTGGTTTTGGTTTTTTTCATTTTATAAAGTTGAAAAGGTAAAAAGAAGATCAAAAAAATCTCTAATTTAAAAAATGACATGTAGATATCCTTGTGTTTGTTACGTGTCATTTAGTCTCTTGTGACTCATAATGAGCTGATGTTCAACAGCTCTAAAGCCTGATCTATCTTGAGCCAATTTCATTGTCTCTGACACACCCTAACCCCATTACTGTCATTGAGTATGTATACATCTCATCCAGGGTCTTCCTCTCTTGCACTTTCCCCCAACCGTTCCAAGCATGATGTCCTTCTTCAAGGACTGGTCCATGCTTGCAACATGCCCAAAGTATATCAGATCCAGCTTAAAAAGCCTTGCCTCCAAGAAGCAGCCTTGTTTCAATCTCTCCAGGACAAAACATTCTATTCTTCTAGCAGGCCATGGTATATTAAAAACTCTTCTCCAGTACCACAACTCAAGGCATCAATTATTCTTTGGTCATCCTTAGTCATTGTCCAGCTTTATGATGCATAACAAGTAATTGCAAAGTCCATTACTTGAATCAAGTGTATCTTATTCTCTAGAATGACACCATTTCTCTTCAATACTCTGGAGATGTCGCTGACAGGAGATTTTCCTAATGCAATTGATCTTTTTATTTTTGACTGCTGGTGCCATGAGTGATGATTATAGAATCAAGCAATTATAAAAATTGTTAAAAAAAATCTCAATCTTTTCTCCATTTTTGTTGGTACTTTAAAAATGTCCTTGTCAGCATATCTGCATAATACAACAAGTATTTTGATTTCTTGTCTACTGCCACCATGAGTGTTCATCATGTATCCAAGTAAAATGAAAGCATTAACAAAGTCAATCTTTTCTCCATTTACCTTAATGTTTCTTATTGTTCCAATAGTAAGAATTTTTTGTTTTCTTGACACTGAGATGTAATCCATGTTGAAGGTCATAGTCTTCGATCTTCCTCAGTAAGTGTTTCAAGTCAACACAGATTCTTACTAAATCTAGTTCTAATCCTACTTCTATATTATTCTTTGTATAATTTATTGTCCATAATTATATCCATAGCACACAGATTGAATGGACACGGGAGAAGAACACATGCTGATATATGTCTTACTTGGTCCCAAAGTATGGAGTTCCTCTTTGCTCTCTTAAAAAGACTATTTCTTGTTCTACATGCAAGTTTCACAAGGACAAAATTAAGTGTTTGGGAATGCTTAGCCATCTCAATGTTATCCATAATTTATTATGATCCATACAGTCAAATGCCTTTTGCATGGTAAAAAAAATACAAGTAAATATTATTGCAGTATTCTCTGATTTCAATCAGTTTTCCTCTATTATTAGGAATGATATCCCTTGTCCTATAGTCTCTTCAGAAGCTGTCTTGAATTTCTCTGGGATCCAGCTAAAGTAGTCCTCAGGGGACAGTATATAACAATAATAATACACAGAAAAAGAAGAAAGTAGCAAAAATAATGATGTAATTCAACAATCCCATCAGATAGAAAAATGAACAACAATCTAATAGAACAGCCTCCAGAAGAAAAGAAATTATAGGACAGAAGTTGAAATCAATGATATGAAAAACAGAAAAAAAATTATCAATAAGGGATTTGGTTTTTCAAAAGAGTCAACAAATTGGCAAACTAAAAAAGAAAGAAAGAATAAAAATTAAGACACAAAGAACCCAATTATAAAATGATAGAGGTGACATCACAACAGAACCAGATGGTGTTAAGTTGATAAAATATGAACATTATGAAAAATACTCTGAAACATTTGAAAATCATAGAGGAAATGGACAAATTCCTTGAAATTCATGCCCTAATGCTCTACTTAGATTGACAAGGACAGTTATAGAACACTTGAACTGACCTGTCACAAAAGAAGAAATTTTTATACATAACAGTGCAAGAAATTTTCTTTTCAAAGAGAAGAGCAAATGGGGAGAGGGGTGAACATGGAGAAAAGTGCAATAATGAATGAATGGAAATCCAAAGTCTCTGTAAACTTTCATTACAATTAATTTTTTGAAAAAGAAGGTCATTAGAAGACTGCTCCACATAAAAAGGCCTGGACCAGATGATTTTACAGCTGAATTCTACAAAAAAAAGAAGATATATCATTAATTTTGCTTAAATTTTTTTTAGAAACAGAAAAAGAAGAAACACTTTCAGAGTCTTTATATGAAGCAAGCATAACCATAATATCAAAACCAGATAAAGATATTATCAAAAAAGAAAACTACAGACCAATGAATATTGGTCTATCATGAACATAGATGCAAAAATCCTTAA